>NC_139224.1:24826548-25005686 GCF_055691185.1 Crinia signifera
CAGGTGTACTCATTACTGCTACCCCTGCAGCCACAACCGCCAAGCTCCCACTCCCCTCACAGCCGCTAAGCCGCATATTACCTCCGCGCTGCCAAAAGTGCCGCTGCCACCCCCTCCAGCCGCGACCGCCAAGCTACCACTCCCCTCACAGCCGCAAAGCCACCTACTACCTCTGCGGTGCCGCTACCCTAACATCCGCTACTGCATTTAAGTCTCCGCCGCCTGCTACCTCAGTACCTGCAAGGACTCCCGGTACCCTCACACCAGCCACTAGCCAGAGACCTGCTGCCTGCGCACCTGACAGGATCTCTTACTATACCACCAATGGATAACAGGTACCATTTTAAAAATAATACACTATTCCACCAACGCCTACACTGTATATATATGCACCATAGCCAGCGTCACCCCACTGAAATATCCAATCCAACACACCCCTTCCTGGTACCACCACCCCCACCCCAAAATAATAACACACACACTCTCTTTGCACCACTATACCACCAACACCTGAACTCTACACCTAGCCAAAGTATCATACACCACCCCACCAAAATCCCTAACCCAACACACCCCTTCCCGCCAACACCATCCCCCCACCCCATAATTAAACACATTCATCCACAAATAACAAACATAATTCACATTAAAATATATTTCTAACTTTAATGGGGCATAGCCCCTTACGACGGTGTGAAGAGCGCCCGTAGGGTGATATTCTCTAAAAGCGTTTTACTAGGGCGTGATTTTCACTATTACCGTGTTAATAGGGGTGTGCAATATTCCCTATTACTGAGTTACTAGGGGTGCGTGATATTCCCTATCACTGAGTTACTAGGGGTGCGTGATATTCCCTATCACTGTGTTACTAGGGGTGTGTGATATTCCCTATCACTGTGTTACTAGGGGTGCATGATATTCCCTATCACTGAGTTACTAGGGGTGCGTGATATTCCCTATAACTGTGTTACTAGGGGTGCGTGATATTCCCTATCACTGTGTTACTAGTGTGTGATATTCCCTATCACCGTGTTACTAGTGTGTGATATTCCCTATCACCGTGTTACTAGGGTGTGATATTCCCTATCACCGTGTTACTAGGGTGTGATATTCCCTATCACCGTGTTACTAGGGTGTGATATTCCCTATCACCGTGTTACTAGGGGTGTGTGATATTCCCTATCACCGTGTTACTAGGGGTGTGTGATATTCCCTATCACTGTGTTACTAGGCGCGTGTGATATTCCCTATCACTGTGTTACTAGGGTGTGATATTCCCTATCACCGTGTTACTAGGGGTGTGTGATATTCCCTATCACTGTGTTACTAGGGGCGTGTGATATTCCCTATCACTGTGTTACTAGGGGTGCGTGATATTCCCTATCACTGTGTTACTAGGGGTCTGTGATATTCCCTATCACTGTGTTACTAGCGGCGTGTGATATTCCCTATGACTGTGTTATAAGGGGTGTGTGATATTCCCTATCACCGTGTTACTAGGGGTGTGTGATATTCCCTATCACTGTGTTAATAGGGGTGCATGATATTCCCTATCACCGTGTTACTAGGGGCATGTGATATTACCTATCACTGTGTTACTAGGGGTGTGTGATATTCCCTGTCACTGTGTTACTAGCGGCGTGTGATATTCCCTATGACTGTGTTATAAGGGGTGTGTGATATTCCCTATCACCGTGTTACTAGGGGTGCGTGATATTGCCTATCACCGTGTTACTAGGGGTGTGTGATATTCCCTATCACTGTGTTACTAGGTGTGTGATATTCCCTATCACTGTGTTACTAGGGGTGTGTGATATTCCCTATCACTGTGTTCCTAGGGTGTGTGATATTCCCTATCACTGTGTTACTAGGTGTGTGATATTCCCTATCACTGTGTTACTAGGGGCGTGTGATATTCCCTATCACTGTGTTCCTAGGGTGTGTGATATTCCCTATCACTGTGTTACTAGGGGTGTGTGATATTCCCTATCACTGTGTTACTAGCGGCGTGTGCAGGGGCGGGCTGGGCCGGGGGGCAGGGTGCCATGTGCCCCCAGGCCGCTCTGACACGAGTGCTTCGGGCCGCGGCCGCCTTACCTACGTTACACTGCCGGCGGCCATGTTCCTGTAGTCTTTTAGAACATGTCTGCGGGCTGCGGCTACAGAAACATGGCCGCCGGCATCCACAGCTACGTGGAGGAGGGCCCCGGCCGGCAGCCTGTTTCCTCTGTTTACCCAGCACTTGCAGACGCTGGGTGTGGACATCATGACAATGACGCTTCCCACCCACGCGTCTGCAGAGAAAGGAAGCAAGCAGGCACGCACGCTGGAGTCTGATGAGTCGGGGGACTGATCTGTGGCTGCAGCAGGAACAATTCAGTAAGTGAGAATCAAACTCACTGAGGTGTACTGAGGTGGGTCATGGCATTACTTTTATATTATACAGGGAGAGCAGCCTGTGGTGTCTGGCATTATTATTATTATACAGGGGGAGCAGCCTGTGGTGTCATGGCATAATGCCATGACACCACAGGCTGCTCCCCCTGTATAATAATAATAACGCCATGACACCACAGGCTGCTCCCCCTGTATAATAATAATAATGCCATGACACCACAGGCTGCTCCCCCTGTATAATAATTTATGTGTCATGCATTACTTTTATTATATTATACAGGGGGAGCAGCCTGTGGTGTCGTGGCATTACTTTTATATTATACAGGGGGAGCAGCCTGTGGTGTCATGGCGTTATTATTATTATACAGGGGGAGCAGCCTGTGGTGTCATGGCGTTATTATTATTATACAGGGGGAGCAGCCTGTGGTGTCATGGCATAATGCCATGACACCACAGGCCGCTCCCCCTGTATAATAATGCCATTACACCACAGGCTGCTCCCCCTGTATAATATAAAAGTAATGCCACGACACCGCAGGCTGCTCCCCCTGTATAATATAATAAAAGTAATGCCATGACACAAATTATTATACAGGGGGAGCAGCCTGTGGTGTCATGGCATTATTATTATACAGAGGGAGAAGCCTGTGGTGTCATGGCATTACTTTTATATTATACAGGGGGAGCAGCCTGTGGTGTCATGGCATTATTATTATTATTATTTTACAGGGGGAGCAGCCTGTGGTGTCATGGCATTATGCCATGACACCACAGGCTGCTCCCCTGTATAATAATAATGCCATGACACCACAGGCTGCTCCCCCTGTATAATAATTTATGTGTCATGGCATTACTTTTATTATATTATACAGGGGGAGCAGCCTGTGGTGTCGTGGCATTACTTTTATATTATACAAGGGGAGCAGCCTGTGGTGTCATGGCATTATAATAATGCCATGACACCACAGGCTGCTCCCCCTGTATAATAATAATGCCATGGCACCACAGGCTGCTCCCCCTGTATAATATAAAAGTAATGCCATGACACCACAGGCTGCTCCCTCTGTATAATAATAATGCCATGACACCACAGGCTGCTCCCCTTGAATAATAATTTGTCTCATGGCATTACTATTATTATATTATACAAGGGGAGAAGCCTGTGGTGTCCTGTCTTTTACGCAATGGAGCAGCCTGTAGTGTCCTGTTTTTATTATAACACGGGGAGCAGACCGTTGTGTCCTATTATACAGGGGGAGCAGCCTGTTGTGTCCTATTATACAGGGGGAGCAGCCTGTGGGGGTCTTTATATTATACAGGGGAGCAGCCGGTGGGGTCCTACTTATGGGCCAGTGCTCTGGACTTGCCCCCCAGGCTAAAAGTTGCCAGCCAGCCCCTGGGCGTGTGATATTCCCTATCACTGTGTTACTAGGGGTGTGTGATATTCCCTATCACTGTGTTACTAGGGGTGTGTGATATTCCCTATCACTGTGTTACTAGGGGTGTGTGATATTCCCTATCACTGTGTTACTAGGGGTGTGTGATATTCCCTATCACTGTGTTACTAGGGGTGTGTGATATTCCCTATCACTGTGTTACTAGGGGTGTATGATATTCCCTATCACTGTGTTACTAGGGGTGTGTGATATTCCCTATCACTGTGTTACTAGGGGTGTGTGATATTCCCTATCACTGTGTTACTAGGGGTGTGTGATATTCCCTATCACTGTGTTACTAGGGGTGTGTGATATTCCCTATCACCGTGTTACTAGGGTGTGATATTCCCTATCACTGTGTTACTAGGGGTGTGTGATATTCCCTATCACTGTGTTACTAGGGGTGTGTGATATTCCCTATCACTGTGTTACTAGGGGTGTGTGATATTCCCTATCGCTGTGTTACTAGGGTGTGATATTCCCTATCACTGTGTTACTAGGGGTGTGTGATATTCCCTATCACTGTGTTACTAGGGGTGTGTGATATTCCCTATCACTGTGTTACTAGGGGTGTGTGATATTCCCTATCACTGTGTTACTAGGGGTGTGTGATATTCCCTATCACTGTGTTACTAGGGGCGTGTGATATTCCCTATCACCGTGTTACTAGGGGTGTGTGATATTCCCTATCGCTGTGTTACTAGGGGTGTGTGATATTCCCTATCGCTGTGTTACTAGGGTGTGATATTCCCTATCACTGTGTTACTAGGGTGTGATATTCCCTATCACTGTGTTACTAGGGGTGTGTGATATTCCCTATCACTGTGTTACTAGGGGTGTGTGATATTCCCTATCACTGTGTTACTAGGGGTGTGTGATATTCCCTATCACTGTGTTACTAGGGGTGTGTGATATTCCCTATCACTGTGTTACTAGGGGTGTGTGATATTCCCTATCACTGTGTTACTAGGGGTGTGTGATATTCCCTATCACTGTGTTACTAGGGGTGCGTGATATTCCCTATCACAGTGTTACTAGGGTGCGATATTCCCTATCACTGTGTTACTAGGGTGTGATATTCCCTATCACTGTGTTACTAGGGGTGTGTGATATTCCCTATCGCTGTGTTACTAGGGTGTGATATTCCCTATCACTGTGTTACTAGGGTGTGATATTCCCTATCACTGTGTTACTAGGGGTGTGTGATATTCCCTATCACTGTGTTACTAGGGGTGTGTGATATTCCCTATCACTGTGTTACTAGGGGTGTGTGATATTCCCTATCACTGTGTTACTAGGGGTGTGTGATATTCCCTATCACTGTGTTACTAGGGGTGTGTGATATTCCCTATCACTGTGTTACTAGGGGTGTGTGATATTCCCTATCACTGTGTTACTAGGGGTGCGTGATATTCCCTATCACAGTGTTACTAGGGTGCGATATTCCCTATCACTGTGTTACTAGGGTGTGATATTCCCTATCACTGTGTTACTAGGGGTGCGTGATATTCCCTATCACCGTGTTACTAGGGTGCGTGATATTCCCTATCACAGTGTTACTAGGGGTGTGTGATATTCCCTATCACTGTGTTACTAGGGGTGTGTGATATTCCCTATCACCGTGTTACTAGGGGTGTGTGATATTCCCTATCACTGTGTTACTAGGGGTGCGTGATATTCCCTATCACTGTGTTACTAGGGGTGTGTGATATTCCCTATCACTGTGTTACTAGGGGCGTGTGATATTCCCTATCACTGTGTTACTAGGGGTGCGCAATATTCCCTATCACTGTGTTACTAGGGGTGCGTGATATTCCCTATCACTGTGTTACTAGGGGTGTGTGATATTCCCTATCACTGTGTTACTAGGGGCGTGTGATATTCCCTATCACTGTGTTACTAGGGGTGAGCGATATTCCCTATCACTGTGTTACTAGGGTGTGATATTCCCTATCACTGTGTTACTAGGGGTGCGTGATATTCCCTATCACTGTGTTACTAGGGGTGTGTGATATTCCCTATCACTGTGTTACTAGGGGTGTGATATTCCCTATCACTGTGTTACTAGGGGTGTGTGATATTCCCTATCACTGTGTTACTAGGGGTGTGTGATATTCCCTATCACTGTGTTACTAGTGGTGCGCAGGGCTGCCATCAGAAATGTTGGGGACCAGGACAGACAACGTAGACAGGGCCCCTTAACCCCCCCAATGTGTACCAGAATAAAGAAAGACCCCACAGACTAGATGAAACTATAAAGCAAAATTGGCTGCGGGTAGATTAATGAAGCATCAACCTCATGTACAGCTGACGGGGGGGGGGGGGGGGGTGTCATTATAGGGAGCGAGCTTCGTTAATGCTATTGTGCCAGATGCACTTAGCTTCAAAAGTGATAAAATGGAGAGTGATAAACAGCCAGCCAATCAGCTCCTGACTGACATTTTTCAAACACAGTCTGTGACATGTAGGTAGGAGCTGATTGGCTGGCTGTTTATCACTCTCCATTTTATCACTTTTGAAGCTTAGAGCAGTTGGCCCATTGAGTGTACAATAGACTTTTTTTAATGTAACTATTGTGTATGTGGTTTTACATTGTGTTCATGTACGGAAACAGTAGGGCGGATCAGACCTGAACGCTCATGTCTGAATTAGCTCCCAGACCCTATGGCGGGGTTTTGTGCATGCGCACATGCGAATGTGCAAGCCGAGGAGGCGAACACCTTCGGAGAGTTTCACACTCGCCGGGGCGTTAACTCAATGGTGGGCAGGAAGGGGCCACATCTGATATAATTATCTATTTTATATATGGATTTTTCCAGAGTGATTTTGCAAAAATGCAGGCGGCACTCGGAGGCGATAAGCAGCTTGTGAACTCGGTGAAAACTTTAATTCAGGATCCTGACGAAGGGGCTGCGTGCCTCGCAACGTTGAAATAAAGTTTTCACCGAGTTCACAAGCTACTTATCGTCTCCGAGTGCCGCCTGCATTATTGCTAATATACTAAGTGGGCTTGCCTTCACTGGAAGGCACCGGGGCACCCCCAGGCAAATGGAGTGCTGGGAATCACAGAAAAGGAGATATTTATTTATTAACCGTTTCTTCTATCTATCTATCTACTGTATCTATCTATATATCTATCTACTGTATCTATCTATCTATATATATATTGCTATTAAATTACAGAATATTTTATTTATTGTGCTCTATTACAGTGCAGGAAAGCCAATTAGGCACAGAGCAGGGAAGTCAGGACTAGGGAGGCACAGGGTAGGGAAGGCTGAACTAGGGAGGCACAGGGCAGGGAAGGCAGAACTAGAGAGGCACAGGGTAGGGAAGGCTGAACTAGGGAGGCACAGGGCAGGGAAGGCAGAACTAGAGAGGCACAGGGTAGGGAAGGCTGAACTAGGGAGGCACAGGGTAGGGAAGGCTGAACTAGGGAGGCACAGGGCAGGGAAGTCAGGACTAGGGAGGCACAGGGCAGGGAAGGATAGACTAGGGGGGCACAGGGCAGGTAAGGCAGGACTAGGGAGGCACGGGGCAGGGAAGGCTGAACTAGGGAGGCACGGGGCAGGGAAGGCAGAACTAGGGAGGCACGGGGCAGGGAAGGCTGAACTAGGGAGGCACAGGGCAGGGAAGGCTGAACTAGGGAGGCACAGGGCAGGGAAGGATGGACTAGGGGGGCACAGGGCAGGTAAGGCAAGACTAGGGAGGTACAGGGCAAGGAAGGATGGACTAGGGGGGCACAGGGCAGGGAAGGCAGAGCTAGGGAGGCACAGGGCAGGGAAGGCTGGAACAGGGAGGCACAGGACATGAAGGCTGGACTAGGGAGGCACAGGGCAGGGAAGGCTGGAACATGGAGGCACAGGACAGGGAAGGCAAGACTAGGGAGGCACAGCGCTGAGAAGGCAGGACTAGGGAGGCACAGGGCTGAGAAGGCAGGACTAGGGAGGCACAGGGCTGAGAAGGCAGGACTAGGCAGGCACAGGGCAGGGAAGGCTGGAACATGGAGGCACAGCACTGAGAAGGCAGGACTAGGGAGGCACAGCACTGAGAAGGCAGGACTAGGGAGGCACAGGGCTGAGAAGGCAGGACTAGGGAGGCACAGGGCTGAGAAGGCAGGACTAGGGGCACATGGCAGTACTACAAATATTGCATATCTACCTATTCCTCTTCTAGCCATGGGGGGTCCTCCTGCTGTACCATGTGCAGACACACGCACAGTGCTTTTCCCAGGAGTAGTGCACTGCAGGAGGTGGGGTTACTCACACAGAGGGGGGAGAGGCAGCTGAGATTGGCCAGGAGTGCTCTTTCCTCCCTGTGCATTGCTATCTGCTGCTGTCTGTCCTGCTTCGTTCTCTCCCCTGCGGTGTGTGTCAGTCACACTGCTGGGGCAGGGAGTAATATGCTCCAGCCTCCAGCCCACACATCAGCAGCAGGGAGCTGTATCTCACACATTCATTATTCCTTCCCCAGACCTGGGACCCGACAGCATGTAACTCTGATCAACATACAAGCTGCTGCTAACCTGTACCTAGTGGAGGAATCTGTCACTTACTGCTTTCTCCAAGACCCTCCAGGCAGGAGCTGGCCAATCACTGACAAGCAAGCAGCTTCCCTCGGCGTATAGAAAGAAGCTGGGGGCGGGGAATAGGATTAGCCTCCCGTGACTCCTCCCATGTATACTGTGTGTGTGCCCGCAGCATTGCTTATGCTTAAGGTGGTCATACACACGCAGATTTATCTGCAGATCTGTCTGGTTGGAACAAAAACATGGTTATGGATGAGAGCAAGTGACAGTTGACCATGTGCATGGAAATGCTGGAAAACTGACAAACTGTCACTAATCCATAACCATGTTTTTGTTCCATCCAGCCAGATCTGCAGATAAATCTTATGGGCACCTTAACTGCAGCAGCAAAGAGGTAGAAGCCTCTATACTCTGTGGCGCCCTCTCTGAGCCTGTAGTACCCACAGTACCCCCCAATGGTGGCCCTGGGGGTGTGCAGTATTCCCTATCACCGTGTTACTAGGGTGTGATATTCCCTATCACCGTGTTACTAGGGTGTGATATTCCCTCTCACCGTGTTACTAGGGTGTGATATTCCCTATCACCGTGTTACTAGGGTGTGATATTCCCTTACACCGTGTTACTAAGGTGTGATATACCCTATCACCGTGTTACTAAGGTGTGATATACCCTATCACCGTGTTACTATGGTGTGATATTCCCTATTACTTTGTTACTAGGGTGTGATATTCCCAATCAATCACCGTGTTACTAGGGTGTGATATACCCTATCACCGTGTTACTAGGGTGTGATATACCCTATTACTGTGTTACTAGGGTGTGATATATATACCCTATCACCGTGTTACTAGGGTGTGATATACCCTATCACCGTGTTACTAGGGTGTGATATACCCTATAACTGTGTTACTAGGGTGTGATATATATACCCTATCACCGTGTTACTAGGGTGTGATATACCCTATAACAGTGTTACTAGGGTGTGGTATTCCCAATCACAATGTGGCATATGGTTAACTAGGGGCACTACATTGCGACATAATATGAACTGTGAGCATTATTTGGTATAATGTGAACTAGGGCAGAACTATGGGCGGAACTGAAACAATGAATTCAGTTGCCACCAGCCCTGACCGTGGTATCTCCAGTGGGCATACTTACCCACTCTCCTAAAACAGCCAAGAGAATACCGAAAAAAGGGAGATGCACCCGGCCACATGGAAGAGTGGACAAGTCTCCCGGAGCTGGCTGCCTCCTGTCTGCAGCCTCCCACTAAATGTATGATAATAGGCAGTGTGGGCAGCTGATGGCATAACACCCAATATAGCCCCCCTACTATTTCACAACTTGGCAACCCCCCCCCCCCCCCCAATGAGCCAACCTAGGTGCAGCAAGTATATCTCATCAATAAATAAAAGCACAAACACATTATGTATCTTACTGTATCTATAAACCATTTTATTTTGGTAAATGTCAGTTTGCAGATGCCGATCAGTCTCCTGTGGGCAGCGATGTGAGATGCTGCAGGAGCAATGTGATGGGAGGCACTGCTGAGGTGCTGCTGGGGCAGTGAGGTCAGAGGCACTGCTGAGATGTATCATGGGCGATGATGGGATGCTGCAGTCCTGGTAACGCCCATGATATCTCTCTGTATGGCCCCCATGGTGATGCTCCTGGTAACGCCCATGATGTCTCTCTGGGTGGCGCCCATGGTGATGCTCCTGGTGGCACACAATGTCAAATCTGATGGCGTCCATGATAAAGTCTCTGATGTTTTTGAGGCTTCTCATTAAGATGTTCTATGGCGGCTTCGTCCATTGGGCCTTGTGTCCGTCCTGCTGGGAAAGGCCTGGCATAGAGCTCCCCAGGTACCAGGAGGAATATCAATATACAGTTGTCTTCAAAATTATTCAACCCCCACTGAAATTGAATGTTTTGGCCAGTTTGACATTGATTTTGATCATTCAGTCATCTTGCTTACATTTACATGAAAGAGGCACTTGTAGGTCAGAGAAATATAAACTTAAGTTTATAATGAAATAACCACAAATGTCTTTTCTGTGCTCACATCATTATTAGTTTTTATTCAACCCCCAAGTGACATTCAATCTTAGTACTTAGTACAACATCCTTTTACAGTTATAACAGCTTTTAAACGTGAAGCATAGCTTGACACAAGTGTCTTGCAGCGATCTACGGGTATCTTCGCCCATTCTTCATGGGCAAAAGCCTCCAGTTCAGTCAAATTCTTAGGCTTGCGCACTGCAACTGCTTTCTTTAAGTCCCACCAGAGGTTCTCAATCGGATTTAAGTCTGGTGACTGCGATGGCCACTCCTCTGCAACCATGCTCTAGTGGACTTGGAGGTATGCTTGGGATCATTGTCCTGTTGAAAGGTCCAACGTCTCCCAAGCCTCAGGTGTGTGACAGACTGCATCACATTTTCATCCAATATCTCCTGGTACTGAAGAGAATTCATGGTACCTTGTACACGCTGAAGCTTCCCTGTACCTGCAGAAGCAAAACAGCCCCAAAGCATAATTGACCCTCCGCCATGCTTCACAGTAGGCAAGGTGTTCTTTTCGTCATATGCCTTGTTCTTCCTCCTCCAAACATAGCGTTGATCCATGGGCCCAAACAGTTCTAATTTTGTTTCATCAGTCCACAGAACACTATCCCACAACTTTTGTGGTTTGCCCACATGACTTTTGGCATACTGCAGTCGACTCTTCTTATTCTTTGGAGACAGCAAGGGGGTGCGCCTGGGGGTTCTGGCATGGAGACCTTCATTACGCAGTGCGCGCCTTATTGTCTGAGCTGAAACTTCTATACCCACATCTGACAAATCTTTTTTCAGTTCCTCAGCAGTCACACGGGGACTTTTATCCACTCTACGCTTCAGGTAGCGCACAGCAGTCGAAGTCAGGATCTTCTTTCTTCCACGACCAGGTAGCATTTCAATAGTGCCCTTTGCCTTGAATTTGCGAATGATGCTTCCTATGGTGTCTCTTGGTATGTTTAACTTCTTTGCAATCTTCTTATAGCCATTGCCCTTCCTGTGAAGACAAATCACCTCTTCTCTTGTCTTCCTGGACCATTCTCTTGACTTCACCATGTTTGTAACCACACCAGTAAATGTCTAGAAGGAGCTGAGTATCACAGTCATTTTAAAGCTGCCTAATTGGTGCTTATTATGCTTGATTGGTGCTCGGTGACATCCACAGGTGTTTTCAATACCTGATTGAAAACACCAGAATTAACCTCTCTTCTTCAGAGTGGTAGTCTTTAAGGGGTTGAATAATTGTGGCAATGAAGAAACCACAAAATACACATTTACTACTGTGTTATATAAACAATTGATGTCAGTTTAGTTGCATTTGGTTCTTTAAAACGTCCTTGTAGGATTTCATTCTGAATACAATTCCAAATGTACACTATAGTCCCTAAACCCCTTTACAGCATTGGGGGTTGAATAATTTTAAACACAACTGTAATAATAATACAGGAACTCATGGTCCTGGAATAAATCACAGTTCAACTGAACAATTTTTTTTTTTTTAAATTGAGTAATTTTTATTATTTTTTTCCACAAGTCAAACATAACTACAACTTAAACTAGCAAAAAAAAAAAAAAATAGAAATTAAATATAGAAAAAAAAAATTAAAAACATTTATATGACTATCACAAGATAATCAATTATATCTTACATTAACAATATCTTATTTATGGGAATAATATAAATTTTCTCTTGTAATTACTTTAACCTAAAAGAATCATATTCATATATTAACTTTTAGAACTCAACTGAACAATTTTTAACAGAGAATGAAAAGCTGCTAAACTAACCGAAATTTAGGTGAACAATGACTGGCAGTGGAACACTGACTGTGTCACAGCGCAGTCCCCTGCCAGTCAGATGATGCTGCTCGGTGGAGTCTTGCTTGGAGAAGCAGATGCTGGGATCTTGACTCTTTGCAGATGAACGAGCCGCAGGTGGACCTAGGAGTGCAGGCACTTGTAGCTGCAGTAGATGCTCGGGCAAATCAATATAAGGTAGACTGCCCCAGAAATCAGGAGCCACTTAAGCAATCCATACACAAAGTTCTTATTCTGTTCCTTTGGGTGCACCTCATGCTGTTCCTGGGGGTGCCCGTGATGATGCTCCTGGTAACGCCCATGTTATCTCTCTGTATGGCGCCCATGGTGGTGTTCCTGGTGGCGCACATAATGTCAAATCTGATGGCGTCCATGATGAAGTCCCTGATGTTTATGAGGCTTCTTCTAAGATGTCCATTGGGCCTTGTATCCATCCTGCTGGGAGAGGCCTGGCATAGAGCTCCCTAGGTATTAGGAGGAATAGCAATAAAATAATAAAGTAAGAACTCATGGTCCTGGAATAAATCGCAGTGCAACTGAACAATACGTAACAGAGAACAAAAAGCTGTTGAACTAACCGAAGGTTAAGTGAGCAATGACTGGCAGTGGAACACTGACTGTGTCACAGCGCAGTCCCCTGCTTGTAATGTCACAATCCCCTTACACACACACACACACACACACACACACACACACACACACATTAACTATAGCTGTGCCCAGGGACGGACTGGGACCAGAAATTGGCCCTGGCATTTTGAGGACACAGGCCCACCTGCAGTAGGCGGGACCCTTGCGCAATGAAAAGGGGGCGTGGTCTAATGGAAAGGAGGCGTTGCATCAGAAAAAGAAGGCATTACACATTTTGAAACATACCGTAATGCCCATTACAGAATATGACAATCTGGACCCCACAGGCTGCTCCCCCTGTATAATAACAGGACACAACAGGCTGCTCCCCCTGTATTATAATAATAACTGGACACCACAGGATGATTCCCTGTATAATAATAGCACACAACAGGCTGCTTCCCCTGTATAATGATAATAATAATAACAACAACAACAGGACCCCACAGGCTGCTCCTCGTGTATAATAACAGGACACAACAGGCTGCTCCCCCTGTATTATAATAATAACTGGACACCACAGGATGATCACCTGTATTATAATAGCACACAACAGGCTGCTTCCCCTGTATAATGATAATAATAACAACAACAACAGGACCCCACAGGCTGCTCCCCCTGTATAATAACAGGACACAACAGGCTGCTCCCCCTGTATTATAATAATAACTGGACACCACGGGATGATCACCTGTATAATAATAGCACACAACAGGCTGCTCCCCCTGTATAATGATAATAATAACAACAACAACAACAGGACCCCACAGGCTGCTCCCCCTGTATAATAACAGGACACAACAGGCTGCTCCCCCTGTATTATAATAATAGCTGGACACCACAGGATGATCCCCTGTATAATAATAGCACACAACAGGCTGCTTCCCCTTTATAATGATAATAATAATAACAACAGGACCCCACAGACTGCTTCACCTCCCCCATAATTACAGTTAGGAACAACCAATATACAAGTAAGACAGTGATTTTATAAAAATCAGCACAAATAATCAAATGCAAAGTTCACATGAGTCTGGAGACAGAGAGGGGGAAGAGAGAGAGAGAGAGAGAGGGGGGAAGGAGAAGAAACTATAGAAAGACAGATGGACAGAGAGTTGAGACAGACAGGACAGAAACCAAGAGAAAGGAGAGGGGGTAAATAAAATACACAATAACAATACTACCTTCTACTGTATTATCCCAGCTCCTGAATGTGATGTCTGGATGTCAGGTCTCTCCCCCACGCTGCTGCCTGCTCCTGCCTCTGAGCTGCTGCACTCACTGCCATCTTCCTCAGTCACTTCGTTTAGCTTTCACTTTGTGCTCAAAGCAGAGCACTAAGCAAGAGGACGACACCTAGAGGCACCCAGCGGTACTGCAGTGACTGTCACTGTCTCGTGTATTCCAGCCATCCGTCTTCACCTCCTTACAGTATAGCGGCCGCGGCGGGTATGATGCTGGACTCCAGGGGCGGATTGGCCTGCCGGGAAACCGGGCATTTTCCCGGTGGGCCGGCTCATTTAAGGTAAATTGGGGCCGCGGACCACCATCTACATGGTTAGCGGCCGCAGCACTATGCCCTCATTAAACATGGCTGCGGCCAGCCCTGGGTTACCCAAACTTAAAATGGCCGCGGGAGGGCTTGTGCGCATGCGCGGCTGCACACAGCTCCTCCTGCGGTATTTGATAGACTGATGTCTGATGCTCTTTGCCCCTTCTTCATCCCCGCCCCCTTATTAGTGTGGGCTGAGACTGCGGAGCCGGGGGGTCGTGACCTCACTCCACCACCTTTAGCCCGGAGCTAAATTTCCTGACCCACCGCGGCCGCTGGAAGTGTCCCGCCGGAGGCTAGATAGCAGAGCCTCTGAGCGCTGGGTGGCCCTGAGCACCGATACCTGGCAGGAATAAATCTCCCTCTACTCTGGGATCCCCACTTAAGGTGAGTGCCTGCGCCCGCTTGGGTAATCGCGGCGGCTCATTACCTGACTGACATGTGATCGGTGGGAAGTGCTGCTACAGCGGCGCAGTCCTCTGCTTCAGACTGCTCCCTGCTGTCACGCCGGCTCCTTCTCCCTGGTGGCTAAACAATCCTGTGGTGTCTGCGCTCTCCCCGCTGGCTGAACTCGCACAATACAGCAGTGGGCTTTCCCCGCTGGCTGAACCCTTATTCTGTGGGGTTGTATTTTCCCTGCTAGCTAAGTGCTCCTGTTAGGAGGGTTTTCTTGTGAAAGAGGGGCCCTCTAATTGCATGTGGGACTGTGCTGCTGCAGGGAAGCCCCCTTATCACAAGGGCTGGACTGCTGCAGAGGCACATTACTAATCAGAGCACAGAACTATTAACCCCTACAGCTCCTGACTCGGATCTAGGTAGTGATCTCTGAACCTTGCTGCCTCCAGTCTTGTACTATTATATACACCTGCAGTCATCATCAACCTGCTCCATACCATTCCAAGTCACTGTACCACATGCTACTTGGCTCACTCCATAATAAAGGGGTCCTTTTTTTCTTCTTAATAAAAGCTGTATAGCCATCAGAAGCTTAAACCTTCTCCTTGCCCTAATGTTAAACAAATAGCATTGTTCCCATTACTACACCCTGGACCCTTTGCACTCTCCACAAATAGGGGATATGCTTTCAACTTTGCATACCCCCTCCCACCCTGCTCCCCCCCCCCCCATACCCAAATCCTTCACTACCCCAAATCCTATGCCACTCTGTGTCTGCCCTCTGTCACCTCACATCCTCCGCCACCCTGCGTCCCCCCTCCCTGTATCCTCACACCATAATGTTAATTATTTATATCATTCTGTGTGGCATTTTGTGAATTTTGGATCATTCCATGTGTCAGAATGTGAATATTGGCTCATACTGTGTGGCATAAGGTGTACAGGTCTTTCAATAGAAAAAGGGGCCCTCTTGTTCGGGCACGCAACACCCCACCCCCCCCAAGGGCTGCTTCAAGATATTTCCCGGGCTGGTTTTAATTCCCAATCCGCCCCTGCTGGACTCAGTCGGCCCACATGGCCATCGGCCCTTCTGGCATTTGCCAGAAGGGCCAGATGGCCAGTCCGGCCATGGCTGTGCCAGGGAGCTATCCCTAACTGACTGTCTGGAGTCTGTAGGTCAGTGTAGCCATTGTATTTAGTGGCCTCATCCAGAGAACCTACTTATTAATACATTTATTAGCAGTATTATTTTTTTAATTATTGTTATATTTATTTATACATTACTTACCATATTCCCTATTACCATGGTACTAGAGGCGTGTGATATCTCTTATATATTTGGCTACATCTGTCAATCATTCTGGGAGTGTGTCTATAACGCTGGGCGGGGTCACACATGAAACTCCACCACCCGCCCAGTGTTATCCACACAGCCCACAGATAATACACAAATGTGGCTGACATATATATAAGAGAGGGCTTCACCAACCCAGAGCAGGTCCGCCGCGGCTATTTCTACACACAGGAGCCGGTACTTCAGCCCCAGCAGCCCGGTCTCCGCCCCCCGCAACCCAACACAGTGGCCCGCCCACACACGCTCATAGCCACAGCAGCCACCGCAGCAGTCCGACTCCAGCCATCTCCCCGAAACAGCGGCTAGCCCACCCTCGCTCAGAGCCGCAGCATCCCGGCCACCTCCCCGCACTTGCTCCCAGAAGCCTGGCTCGCACAGGGCCGCAGCAGCCCTGCCAGGCGCCCACCCCCCCCCCACCAGCAGACGCAGACCGGACAACCGCCGCACATGGACCCCCCACCGGCCTGCACACAGCAGCATCCCGGCCACACACCCCCGCACATGACCCGGCAGCTGCCACCACTAACCTCCAGTCGCTGCCGCTGGAGGAAGGGACCAGTCCACAGGGCAAATGCAGGAAACTCACAGTCTTGCGGGAACTGCCGCAAGAGCACATTGCGCACAGTGCTGCAGAGTGCGCACGATGCCTGCTACCCCTGCAGCCACAACCGCCAAGCTCCCACTCCCCTCACAGCCGCTAAGCCACATACTATCTCCGCGCTGCCAAAAGTGCCGCTGCCACCCCCTCCAGCCGCGACCGCCAAGCTACCACTCCCCACACAGCCGCAAAGCCACCTACTACCTCCGCGGTGCCGCTACCCTAACACCCGCCACTGCATTTAACTCTCCGCCGCCTGCTACCTCAGCACCTGCAAGGACTCCCGGTACCCTCACACCAGCCACTAGCCGGAGACCTGCTGCCTGCGCACCTGACAGGATCTCTTACTATACCACCAATGGATAACAGGTACCATTTTTAAAATAATACACTATTCCACCAACGCCTACACTGTATATATATGCACCATAGCCAGCGTCACCCCACTGAAATATCCAATCCAACACACCCCTTCCTGGTACCACCACCCCCACCCCAAAATAATAACACACACACTCTCTTTGCACCACTATACCACCAACACCTGAACTCTACACCTAGCCAAAGTATCATACACCACCCCACCAAAATCCCTAACCCAACACACCCCTTCCCGCCAACACCATCCCCCCACCCCATAATTAAACACATTCATCCACAAATAACAAACATAATTCACATTAAAATATATTTCTAACTTTAATGGGGCATAGCCCCTTACGACGGTGTGAAGAGCGCCCGTAGGGCGCGATGAAACACCTAGTTCCCTATAACCGTGTTACTAGGGAGTGTGATATTCTCTAAAAGCGTTTTACTAGGGTGTGATTTTCACTATTACCGTGTTACTAGGGCGTGATTTTCACTATTACCGTGTTACTAGGGCGTGTGATATTCCTTACCATTCTGTTACTAGACTAGGGGCGTGTGGTATTCCCTATCTCTGTCCATATAGATAATAAGCTGGGGTGCAGTGTTCAATGTCACATTGCAACAAAAAAGGCCAACAGAATTCTAGCATGTATTAAAAGGGGCATGGAAACTAGGGACTCAAAAGTAATTATGCCACTGTACAAGGCATTGGTTAGACCACACCTTGAATATGGAGTACAGTTCTGGGCCCCACACTATAAAAAGGACATCATGGAATTGGAAAAAACCCAAAGAAGAGCAACAAAGCTTATTAGGGGAATGGAGAATTTAAGCTATGAGGAGAGATTAAGCAAGCTAGGACTATTTACATTAGAGAAGAGACGTTTAAGGGGGGACATGCTCAACATGTACAAATATATCAGGGGCCAATATAAGGAACTCTCAAGCACTCTTTTTACTGCAAGAAAGGAAACTAGGACACGAGGGCACGAATTTAGATTAGAGGAAAGAAAATTTCGTTCCCTCAAAAGAAAAAATTTCTATACGGTCAGAGCAGTCAAACTTTGGAACTCTCTTCCTGGAGAGGTGGTGTTGGCAGATACAATAAATACGTTCAAAATAAGGTTGGACAAGCATTTATTGGATAAAAATATCCAGGGGTACTAAAAAGAACCATATTCTGTCTTTTACAAGGGATAAGCTATTAAAACGTAGGTTGAACTAGATGGACGCAAGTCTTTATTCAGCCTTATCTACTATGTAACTATGTAACTATGTTACTAGGGGCGTGTGGTATTCCCTATCACTGTGTTACTAGGGGCGTGTGGTATTCCCTATCACTGTGTTACTAGGGGCGTGTGGTATTCCCTATCACTGTGTTACTAGGGGCGTGTGGTATTCCCTATCACTGTGTTACTAGGGGCGTGTGGTATTCCCTATCACTGTGTTACTAGGGGCGTGTGGTATTCCCTATCACTGTGTTACTAGGGGCGTGTGGTATTCCCTATCTCTGTGTTACTAGGGGCGTGTGGTATTCCCTATCTCTGTGTTACTAGGGGCGTGTGGTATTCCCTATCACTGTGTTACTAGGGGTGTGTGGTATTCCCTATCACTGTGTTAATAGGGGTGTGCAATATTACCTATCACTGTGTTACTAGGGGTTGATATTCCCTATTATTGTGTTACTAGGGTGTGATATTCTGTATCACTGCATTACTAGGGGTGCACAATATTCCCTATCACTGTGTTACTAGGGGAGCGTGATATTCCCTATCACTGAGTTACTAGGGGAACGTGATATTCCCTATCACTGAGTTACTAGGGGTGCGTGGTATTCCCTATCACTGTGTTACTAGGGGCGTGTGGTATTCCCTATCACTGTGTTACTAGGGGCGTGTGGTATTCCCTATCACTGTGTTACTAGGGGCGTGTGGTATTCCCTATCACTGTGTTACTAGGGGCGTGTGGTATTCCCTATCTCTGTGTTACTAGGGGCGTGTGGTATTCCCTATCTCTGTGTTACTAGGGGCGTGTGGTATTCCCTATCACTGTGTTACTAGGGGTGTGTGGTATTCCCTATCACTGTGTTAATAGGGGTGTGCAATATTACCTATCACTGTGTTACTAGGGGTTGATATTCCCTATTATTGTGTTACTAGGGTGTGATATTCTGTATCACTGCATTACTAGGGGTGCACAATATTCCCTATCACTGTGTTACTAGGGGAGCGTGATATTCCCTATCACTGAGTTACTAGGGGAGCGTAATATTCCCTATCACTGAGTTACTAGGGGTGCGTGATATTCCCTATCACTGTGTTACTAGGGGCGTGTGGTATTCCCTATCACTGTGTTACTAGGGGCGTGTGGTATTCCCTATCACTGTGTTACTAGGGGCGTGTGGTATTCCCTATCACTGTGTTACTAGGGGCGTGTGGTATTCCCTATCTCTGTGTTACTAGGGGCGTGTGGTATTCCCTATCTCTGTGTTACTAGGGGCGTGTGGTATTCCCTATCACTGTGTTACTAGGGGTGTGTGGTATTCCCTATCACTGTGTTAATAGGGGTGTGCAATATTACCTATCACTGTGTTACTAGGGGTTGATATTCCCTATTATTGTGTTACTAGGGTGTGATATTCTGTATCACTGCATTACTAGGGGTGCACAATATTCCCTATCACTGTGTTACTAGGGGAGCGTGATATTCCCTATCACTGAGTTACTAGGGGTGCGTGATATTCCCTATCACTGTGTTACTAGGGGTGCGTGATATTCCCTATCACTGTGTTACTAGGGGTGCGTGATATTCCCTATCACTGTGTTACTAGGGGTGCGTGATATTCCCTATCTCTGTGTTACTAGGGGTGCGTGATATTCCCTATCTCTGTGTTACTAGGGGTGTCAGTGGTGTAAGTTCGTCTCAGGTGCCCGGAGGCTAGATGAATGCTTGTGCGCCCCCCCCCCCCCCCAAACCCTAATATATATATATATATATATATATATATATTGGATTCGTGGCCCTTTTCCTTGATCCCACCACGTGTCTGGATAAAAGGATATATATATATATCTATATATATATATATATATATATATATATATATATAGATATATATATAGATATCTATATATATAGAGATATATATATATATATATAGATATAGATATATCTATATACATATATATATATAGATATATATATCTATAGATATATATAGATATATATTATATATATATATATATCTAGATATATATAGATATATAATTTCTTTTCCAACAGGATATTGTTACTACAGTGTGTCGGGCAGGCTTTTACTGAATTATCTCTCACCCTCAGGCCAGGCTGCTGTAGCGTCTACCACACTGCTTCTATCTTCAGTGACTATCTGTCACTCTCCCATTGCCCGGCAGCAGCTCCCATTGCTTCAGTGTCCCGGCTCCCAGCGGTCATTGAGACAGGCAGCTGGCTTGCTCACTCAGGCGCCAGCGATTGTCAGGGGACTTCCGCAAAGAAGAGAGCACGAACTCACGAAGCCAGCAGGAAGGTGACACTGTCACTCAGGGAGGACGAGGAGCGGTGATGCGCCGTTGCGCACAAGGGGGGAGGGGCACTCGCACCCGGCGCCCGACCGCTTCATATGATAAATGCGGCAGCGGCACCCAATAAGGCATCTGAACATCGGAGGCAATGGAGCCTGTGCCCCCTTTAAGCCGGGCGCCCGGCGGCAGATGACTCCATTGCCTCCGGGAGTTCCGCCACTGAGGGGTGTGTGATATTCCCTATCTCTGTGTTATTATCAGGGGCGGACTGGCCATTTAAGTCACCGGGAGGTTTCCCAGGAGGCCGGACGAAGGTGAGGCCGAAAAAGGGACATGGCTCCACCCACTCGCGGGTGTGACGTCAGCCACACAATTTGGCTGGGGACACTGTGACTGCAGGTCGGAGACAGGGCCCAGCTGAATACTTCATATTCAGCCCTGTCTCCTGCAGTCAGTGGAAGGCTGGCCCATCAGCATTTGAGACATTGACTGCAGCTGGACGCCGCAGAGTACTGGCTATGCGGGCAGCAGCAGCCTTGTTGTACCCAGACTCCCAGTCCCTCCTACCTGTGCATACTGGTAGTTTCTGGACCTGCGGCTGCAATCATACTGCACCATCAGCAGCCGCAGGCACTTCACCATACAGGAAACGTCCTCCACACAGTGTGATAAGGCTGCCTATGCACGGCAGCTTGGCTGTATCACAGACTGCTGGAAACTGTGTGGACCTTGGCTTCAGGGATACGGAAGCACTGTAGGTCCACAGATATTACTAATCTGTGATAAAGCTGCGCTGCTACGCATAGGCAGCCTGTGGATGGAGACTGCTTTTGTGCGGCTGTGTGTCACAGCTCAGCTGGGCAGACAGTGACGTGTGTGTGAGTCTGCACATAGGGGCCAGCAGCAGCACAGTGACTCAGAACACTCCCCCTCTGGATCAGCTTCCTGACGGAGCTCACCAGGAAGCCCCGCCCCCAATTCTCTTCCTCTCGTCTTCTGTTCTTCCTGGTGCTTGCTTCCTGAATCCCCAGCACCGCACAGGAGGGAGAGATTAGAGAAGGCTGCACCTGACATCAACAGCAGATCAGAGCATAACACAAAGGTACTCCCTGACTCCTGCAGTCTATCTCTCACCTATTGCTGTCTCTTTCAATATCTCTCTTGCTGTCTGTCACTATTTCCTCTACTGTCTCTGTCACTAACTCCCCTGCAGTCTTTCTCACTCTCCTCCTCTTCTCTTCTGTCCCAGTCACAATCTCCCCTGCTGTCTCCCTCATTTAACTCCTATGTTGCCTCTTTTTGTCTCTCCCGGGCTTTATCTCTCACCATCTCCTATGCTGTCTCTCTCAATAACTCCCCTGTGGTATCTCTCACTTTCTCCCTCTGCCCTGTGGTCTCTTTCACTATCTCCCCTGCAGCCTCTCTCTCCCCTGCATTCACTATCTCTCTCCCCTGCGTTCGTTATCTCTCTCCCCTGTGTTCACTCTAAAGGTGTGTACACACGGGTGCGATATTGGCTGAAATTGCTGGAAATATGGTCGCTGAGCGACCATATTGCCAGTGATTTGGAGTGCTGCTGGCGATAAATCGCCATCTGCGCACTCCCATGTGAACTCCCTAATGGTCGCTGGTTGCAGGAGAATGCTCCTGCGACCAGCGGCTTCCCCTGGCTCTGAGCAGGAGGTCAGCGCCGGGAAGATCAGCGGCAGAAGGATTCCCTTCTGCTGCTGCTCCCTCCCTCCTCCCTTCGGGTCTCTCCTCAACCCCCACCCCGTGATTGTAGCAGTGTCTCCTTTTCATCGCTGATGAAAAGGAGACACTGGGCAATATGATTGCGGGCGATATTTCGCTAGCAATATATCTCTCGCAATCATATCGCCCCATGTGTACACAGCCTTACTATCTCCCCTGCACTCTCTATCTCTCTCTCCTCTGCCCTCTTAATATCTCGCTCTCCCCTGCACTTTCTCTAATGGAATGGTACCAAGCACAGCACTGCAAAAAGAGTTTTATTGCCTCAAAGTTTTCAGGGTATCGTCGTCAGATGGAAAGGTACCTTTCATCCTGACAACAGTGTGCGATACCCCAAAACGTTGAGGCAATAAAACTCTTTTTGCAGTGCCGTGCTTGGTTCCATTCCATCAGGTTGGACCATATATATATTTATATATATAACATACGGTTTCCAGTGCGGCACTCCAAAAGAATTACAATGTGTTCAGTAAGCTTCAACCATTTATTGGGAAGCTTTCAGCGGCAACGTTTCAATGCCACGGGGGGCATTGTCATCAGGCAATTATATATATATATATATATATATATATATATATATATATATATAATTTACATTTAGTGATTTTTTTTAGGCGGTCTATGGAACTGCGGTATCTATTGACTGCATACGGGTGATTACGTCATACGTTAGGTTTAACATGTCTAAATTAAAGTAATAAAATAATAACTATTAAAGTTATAGTGTGCCCATTTTATGATTCTATGATCACCCACAATAGACGGTCATTTGCTGTTGTTTTTAATATATTATGTGTACATGTGTTGCTAGGCAACAAACGAACGAGCCCTGCCCGGGTTCCGGCAGGCGGGTGATGACTGCTTCCTCCTGTGGTTGGTGGAGCATGAATCAACCCGGCGGGCGGAAGTATCAATCCGGGTGCTGCACGCCGGGATAAGCGGCGGGCCGGGCGCACTGTGTGTTTCTGGGTGGTGGCATGCAGCAGGTGATCTCGTTTACTGCAATTATGTGTCACAGGGGGTGGGATGTTGTGTGGATTATTTAAGTATTCTGTGATATTGTATTTGTTGTACTGCTGTCCCTGACGGCGGGGGGGAGCCACAAAACCATTGGACCATTAGAGAGAATTTTTCTGTTGCGGCCTGGCACTCTCCTGTAGATTCAGCAGCTCTGGTGCCTTCTGGGCATATTGGATAGGAACGATGATTACCGTATTTTTCGCTGTATAAGACGCACCTGACCATAAGACGTACCTAGTTTTAGAGGAGGAAAACAGTAAAAAAAAATATTCTGAACCAAATAGTGCAATACATGTCAGTGTACAGTATGTGGAGTGACATGTCAGAGTGCAGCCCATGTGTAAGCAGACAGCGGCTATTAGTGACCCCAGGGACTGGCCGCTGTGTGGGGGGCCTGGCTGGGGAGCGGGACAGGGATGCTGCTGGGTTCGGGGGTGGGCACGTCAATATCACTGCAGTGATGGAGTAGTGGATCACTCTGAGGGGAGGGAGCTGGTGTCCCTAATCACAGCCCCTGGTTTACCTTGAGCAAGTCTTGTGGATGTGTCCCACGACGTGACAGTCGGTCCATCGTGGAGGATAGTTGATGCTGTGTTCTCTATGGGGATACCGGCTCTGCCACCAGACGATCCCCGAAGCCTGACCGGCAGTGGCCCGGTGCGCACCTGGTGATGACATCACCGGGTGCTGCCAGAGTTATGGAGCTCCATGCAGCAACCGGAGTTCCCTTGTGGATGATGCTGGGTGATGCGTCCTCTGTAGGGGCTCTGACAGAGACTGCCAGAAGGACCCCGGCGCGTGCCAGGTGATGATGTCACCGGGTGCTGCCGGAGCCGCGGAGCTCTGTGCACTGGTATAGGGGCACTGCAGTGGCTTGCAGTGCCCCTTCAGTCTGGGCAACTTCATCTATGGCGGTGGGAGACGAGTCCTCTGGGATGGGAACTAGTAGCGCTACTAGTTCCCATCAGCTGCAGGGACCCCGCCGAAGATATCACATTCGCCAAACGGACCCCGCTGCCTGGACCTCTGTAAGCTTCTGATAATTACCAGGGGAGGGGGGAGCAGGCTCTGTTGCAGCTCCTGAGATGCTGGTGCAGCAGCACCAGCATCCAGGAGCTTTTTGCATGTTTTTTTTTTGCAGTATTCGCTCCATAAGACGCACACACTTTTCCCCCCACTTTTTTGGGGAGAAAAAGTGCGTCTTATGGCGCGAAAAATACGGTATATATATATATATATATATATATATACTGTGTATATATATATATACTGTATATATACATATACTGTATATATAAAGTAAGCAAACATTGGCACTCAGAGGACTTGTGCAATTTTTATATTTAAGGCATTCAAATAAATACTAGGTCACCTAGCATTTATTTGAAAACCTTAAATATAAAAATTGCACAAGTCCTCTGAGTGCCAATGTTTGCTTACATCGTATCGGATGGTGTAATGGTTAGCATTACTGCCTCACAGCGCTGAGGTCATGGGTTCGATCCCCACCATGGCCCTAACTGTGCGGAGTTTGTATATTCTCCCCGTGCTTGCGTGGGTTTACTCCGGGTACTCCGGTTTCCTCCCACAATCCAAAAATATACAGATAGGTTAATTGGCTTCCAACAAAAATTACCCCTAGAATGTCTGTGTTTGCATGTACATGTGGTAGGGAATATAAATTGTAAACTCCACTGGGGCAGGGACTGATGTGAATGTTCAAATATTCTCTGTAAAGCGCTGCTGAATATGTATGCGCTATATAAGAAACTGTTAATAAATAAATAAATATATATATATATGTGTACTGTATACATTTTTTTGGACCCCACCCATACATTTTATATTAATAGCTCCCACCCCTTATATACTCTGTGCCCATCACTCCCCTCCCTATATGCCTATCAAAATTTGGGCCCTTATTCTGATTCGGTCGGTACGGCCCGCGTGCGGCCGTACCGCCGATGTTTGGACTCTGCACATGCGCAGAGGTCAATCTGCGCATGTGCAGCCCCCTTCGCCGCAGACGTATTTCGTCCGCCGCAAAGGGGGCGTATAGGGGCGTGAGAGGCTTCATGCCCTCATTTCCCTATGTGTACGCCCCGCGTTTCATGGGCGTTCCCATGCAAACGCGGGGCGTATGCATGGTAATGAGGGCATGACGCCCTCATTACCATGACATGGGGGCGGAAAGCTGACGTCGCCGGATGTCAGCTTTCAGCCCCCATACAAGCTACCACACGGACGATTGGCCGTGTGGTCTTAGCTTGCGGGAGCTGCCGCGGCGTGCGGGCCTGCCTTCGATGGTCGACGACCATCGAATGCAGGGGGCAGCTCCCACCATGGTGGAGGCGTAGCCTCCACCATTTTAATGCGGATCGCCAGCCGTCCGTGTACGGACGGCCGTGGCGATCCGTCTGGTGGGCGGCCCTTGGTTTGTGCGGTCGGAGCCCCGTGTGCGGCTCTGACCGCACCAACCAGAATAAGGGCCATAATACGGAGACCACGCACAGTAGGCAGGACTCACATGCCTAATAAAGAAAAATTCAGAACTAAGCTGTGGGATCCATGTTGTTTTTTTATTAAAAGCCACCATAAGTGCATGGTCTGTTAAACATTAAATATGTCTGTATATGCATGTGTGTCTTTTTCCATGTTAGGGCACACCCCTTGCAATTATGCCCCACCTATTGTTGATTTGGTGCCGCCCACATGAGGCCACTTCCAGATATTTTCCAGGGCCACTTTTAGTCCCCAATCCGCCCCTGGTTATTATGTTGTACAATATTCCCTATCACTGTGTTACTAGGGGCTTGTGATATTCCATATCACTGTGTTACTAGGGGTGTGTGATATTCCATATCGCTATGTTACTAGGGGCTTGTGATATTCCATATCACTGTGTTAGGGATGTGTGATATTCCCTATCACTGTGTTACTAGGGGTGCGCAATATTCCCTATCACTGTGTTACTAGGGGTGTGTGATATTCCCTATCACCGTGTTACTAGGGTGTGATATTCCCTATTACCGTATTACTAGGGTGTGATATTCCCTATCTCTGTGTTACTAGGGGTGTGTGATATTCCCTATCACTGTGTTACTAGGGGCGTGTGATATTCCCTATCACCGTGTTACTAGGGGTGTGTGATATTCCCTATCACCGTGTTACTAGGGGTGTGTGATATTCCCTATCACTGTGTTACTAGGGGTGTGTGATATTCCCTATCACCGTGTTACTAGGGGTGTGTGATATTCCCTATCACCGTGTTACTAGGGTGTGATATTCCCTATCACTGTGTTACTAGGGGTGTGTGATATTCCCTATCTCTGTGTTACTATGTTGTGCAATATTCCCTATCACTGTGTTACTAGGGGTGTGTGATATTCCATATCGCTGTGTTACTAGGGGTGTGTGATATTCCCTATCACTGTGTTACTAGGGGTGTGTGATATTCCATATCGCTGTGTTACTAGGGGCTTGTGATATTCCATATCACTGTGTTAGGGATGTGTGATATTCCCTATCACTGTGTTACTAGGGGTGTGTGATATTCCCTATCACTGTGTTACTAGGGGCGTGTGATATTCCCTATCACCGTGTTACTAGGGGCGTGTGATATTCCCTATCACCGTGTTACTAGGGGTGTGTGATATTCCCTATCACCGTGTTACTAGGGGTGTGTGATATTCCCTATCACTGTGTTACTATGGGTGTGTGATATTCCCTATCACCGTGTTACTAGGGGTGTGTGATATTCCCTATCACTGTGTTACTAGGGGTGTGTGGTATTCCCTATCACCGTGTTACTAGGGTGTGATATTCCCTATCACTGTGTTACTAGGGGTGTGTGATATTCCCTATCTCTGTGTTACTATGTTGTGCAATATTCCCTATCACTGTGTTACTAGGGGCTTGTGATATTCCCTATCACTCTGTTACTAGGGGTGTGTGATATTCCCTATGACTGTGGGCCTTATTCTAGTTCACTCTTTCTGGCAAAATCTTTCTTCGATGGACAAAACCATGTGTACTGCAGGGGGGCAGATGTTAAATGTGCAGAGAGAGTTAGATTTGGGTGGGGTTTTACTTCAAATTGAGATCTATATTGCAGTGTAAAAAAAAAGCAGTCAGTATTTACCCTGCACAGAAACAAAATAACCCACCCAAATGTAATTCTTTATGCATATTTTACATCTGCCCCTTGCAGTGCACATGGTTTTGTCCATCTAAGAAGGATTTTGTCATAAAGAGTGAACTAGAATAAGGCCCACAGTGATAGGAAGGAATTTATCAGAAAGAGTGAACTAGAATAAGGCCCTGTGTTACTAGGGGCGTGTTATATTCCCTATCACTGTGTTACTAGGGGAGCTTGATATTCCCTATCACCGTGTTACTAGGGTGTGTGATATTCCCTATCACTGTGTTACTAGGGGCGTGTGATATTCCCTATGTCTGTGTTACTAGGGGTGTGTGATATTCCCTATCACTGTGTTACTAGGGGTGTGTGATATTCCCTATCACTGTGTTACTAGGGTGTGATATTCCCTATCACTGTGTTACTATGTTGTGCAATATTCCCTATCACTGTGTTACTAGGGGTGTGTGATATTCCCTATCACCGTGTTACTAGGGTGTGATATTCCCTATCACTGTGTTACTAGGGTGCACAATATTCCCTATCACTGTGTTACTAGGGGTGTGATATTCCCTATCACTGTATTACTAGGGGCGTGTGATATTCCCTATCAATGTGTTACTAGGGGTGTGTGATATTCCCTATCACCGTGTTACTATGTTGTGCAATATTCCCTATCACTGTGTTACTAGGGTGCACAATATTCCCTATCACTGTGTTACTAGGGTGTGATATTCCCTATCACTGTGTTACTAGGGGTGTGTGATATTCCCTATCACTGTGTTACTAGGGGTGTGTGATATTCCCTATCACTGTGTTACTAGGGGTGTGTGATATTCCCTATCACTGTGTTACTAGGGTGTGATATTCCCTATCACTGTGTTACTATGTTGTGCAATATTCCCTATCACTGTGTTACTAGGGGTGTGTGATATTCCCTATCACCGTGTTACTAGGGTGTGATATTCCCTATCACTGTGTTACTAGGGGTGTGTGATATTCCCTATCTCTGTGTTACTAGGGTGCGTGATTTTACCAATCACTGTGTTACTATGTTGTGCAATATTCCCTATCACTGTGTTAATAGGGGCTTGTGATATTCCCTATCACTCTGTTACTAGGGGTGTGTGATATTCCCTATGACTGTGGGCCTTATTCTAGTTCACTCTTTCTTGCAAAATCTTTCTTCGATGGACAAAACCATGTGCACTGCAGGGGGGCAGATGTTAAATGTGCAGAGAGAGTTAGATTTGGGTGGGGTTTTACTTCAAAGTGAGATCTATATTGCTGTGTAAAAATAAAGCAGTCAGTATTTACCCTGCACAGAAACAAAATAACTCACCCAAATGTAATTCTTTATGCATATTTTACATCTACATTTGTATATTCTCCCCGTGCTTGCGTGGGTTTACTCTGGGTACTCCGGTTTCCTCCCACAATCCAAAAATATACAGATAGGTTAATTGGCTTCCAGCAAAAATTACCCCTAGAATGTCTGTGTGTGCATGTACATGTGGTAGGGAATATAGATTGTAAACTCCACTGGGGCAGGGACTGATGTGAATGTTCAAATATTCTCTGTAAAGCGCTGCGGAATATGTATGCGCTATATAAGAAACTGTTAATAAATAAATAAATATATATATATATATATATATATATATATCTATATATATGTGTACTGTATACATTTTTTTGGACCCCACCCATACATTTTGTGTTACTAGGGGGGTGTGATATTCCCTATCACCGTGTTACTAGGGGTGTGTGATATTCCATATCGCTGTGTTACTAGGGGCTTGTGATATTCCCTATCACCGTGTTACTAGGGGTGTGTGATATTCCCTATCACCGTGTTACTAGGGGTGCGTGATATTCCCTATCACAGTGTTACTAGGGGTGTGTGGTATTCCCTATCACCGTGTTACTAGGGTGCACAATATTCCCTATCACTGTGTTACTAGGGGTGTGATATTCCCTATCACTGTATTACTAGGGGCGTGTGATATTCCCTATCAATGTGTTACTAGGGGTGTGTGATATTCCCTATCACCGTGTTACTATGTTGTGCAATATTCCCTATCACTGTGTTACTAGGGTGCACAATATTCCCTATCACTGTGTTACTAGGGTGTGATATTCCCTATCACTGTGTTACTAGGGGTGTGTGATATTCCCTATCACTGTGTTACTAGGGGTGTGTGATATTCCCTATCACTGTGTTACTAGGGGTGTGTGATATTCCCTATCACTGTGTTACTAGGGTGTGATATTCCCTATCACTGTGTTACTATGTTGTGCAATATTCCCTATCACTGTGTTACTAGGGGTGTGTGATATTCCCTATCACCGTGTTACTAGGGTGTGATATTCCCTATCACTGTGTTACTAGGGGTGTGTGATATTCCCTATCTCTGTGTTACTAGGGTGCGTGATTTTACCAATCACTGTGTTACTATGTTGTGCAATATTCCCTATCACTGTGTTAATAGGGGCTTGTGATATTCCCTATCACTCTGTTACTAGGGGTGTGTGATATTCCCTATGACTGTGGGCCTTATTCTAGTTCACTCTTTCTTGCAAAATCTTTCTTCGATGGACAAAACCATGTGCACTGCAGGGGGGCAGATGTTAAATGTGCAGAGAGAGTTAGATTTGGGTGGGGTTTTACTTCAAAGTGAGATCTATATTGCTGTGTAAAAATAAAGCAGTCAGTATTTACCCTGCACAGAAACAAAATAACTCACCCAAATGTAATTCTTTATGCATATTTTACATCTACATTTGTATATTCTCCCCGTGCTTGCGTGGGTTTACTCTGGGTACTCCGGTTTCCTCCCACAATCCAAAAATATACAGATAGGTTAATTGGCTTCCAGCAAAAATTACCCCTAGAATGTCTGTGTGTGCATGTACATGTGGTAGGGAATATAGATTGTAAACTCCACTGGGGCAGGGACTGATGTGAATGTTCAAATATTCTCTGTAAAGCGCTGCGGAATATGTATGCGCTATATAAGAAACTGTTAATAAATAAATAAATATATATATATATATATATATATATATATATCTATATATATGTGTACTGTATACATTTTTTTGGACCCCACCCATACATTTTGTGTTACTAGGGGGGTGTGATATTCCCTATCACCGTGTTACTAGGGGTGTGTGATATTCCATATCGCTGTGTTACTAGGGGCTTGTGATATTCCCTATCACCGTGTTACTAGGGGTGTGTGATATTCCCTATCACCGTGTTACTAGGGGTGCGTGATATTCCCTATCACAGTGTTACTAGGGGTGTGTGGTATTCCCTATCACCGTGTTACTAGGGGCGTGTGATATTCCCTATCACTGTGTTACTATGGGTGTGTGATATTCCCTATCACCTTGTTACTAGGGGTGTGTGATATTCCCTATCACTGTGTTACTAGGGGTGTGTGATATTCCCTATCACTGTGTTACTAGGGGTGCGTGATATTTCCTATCACTGTGTTACTAGGGGTGCGTGATATTCCCTATCACTGTGTTACTAGGGGTGCGTGATATTCCCTATCTCTGTGTTACTATGTTGTGCAATATTCCCTATCACTGTGTTACTATGTTGTGCAATATTCCCTATCACTGTTACTAGGGTGCACAATATTCCCTATCACTGTGTTACTAGGGGCTTGTGATATTCCCTATCACTCTGTTACTAGGGGTGTGTGATATTCCCTATGACTGTGGGCCTTATTCTAGTTCACTCTTTCTGGCAAAATCCTTCTTAGATTGACAAAAGCAGGTGCACTGCAAGGGGGCAGATGTTAAATGTGCAGAGAGAGTTAGATTTGGGTGGGGTTTTACTTCAAAGTGAGATCTATATTGCAGTGTAAAAATAAAGCAGTCAGTATTTACCCTGCACAGAAACAAAATAACTCACCCAAATGTAATTCTTTATGCATATTTTACATCTGCCCCCCTGCAGTGCACATGGTTTTGTCCATCTAAGAAGGATTTTGTCATAAAGAGTGAACTAGAATAAGGCCCACAGTGATAGGAAAGAATTTATCAGAAAGAGTGAACTAGAATAAGGCCCTGTGTTACTAGGGGTGTGTGATATTCCTTATCACTGTGTTACTAGGGGTGTGTGATATTCCCTATCACTGTGTTACTAGGGGTGTGTGATATTCCCTATCACTGTGTTACTAGGGGCGTGTGATATTCCCTATCACTGTGTTACTAGGGGCGTGTGATATTCCCTATCACTGTGTTACTAGGGTGTGTGATATTCCCTATCACCGTGTTACTATGGGCGTGTGATATTCCCTATCACTGTGTTACTAGGGGTGCGTGATATTCCCTATCACTGTGTTACTAGGGGTGTGTGATATTCCCTATCACTGTGTCACTAGGGGTGCATGATATTCCCTATCACTGTGTTACTAGGGGTGCGTGATATTCCCTATCACTGTGTTACTAGGGGCGTGTGATATTCCCTATCACTGTGTTACTAGGGGTATGATATTCCCTATCACAGTGTTACTAGGGGTGCACGATATTCCCTATCACAGTGTTACTAGGGGTGTGTGATATTCCCTATCACTGTGTTACTAGGGGTGTGTGATATTCCCTATCACTGTGTTACTAGGGGTGTGTGATATTCCCTATCACTGTGTTACTAGGGGCGTGTGATATTCCCTATCACCGTGTTACTAGGGTGTGTGATATTCCCTATCACCGTGTTACTATGGGCGTGTGATATTCCCTATCACTGTGTTACTAGGGGTGCGTGATATTCCCTATCACTGTGTTACTAGGGGTGTGTGATATTCCCTATCACTGTGTTACTATTGGCTTGTGATATTCCCTATCACCGTGTTACTAGGGGTGCGTGATATTCCCTATCACTGTGTTGCTAGGGGTGCGTGATATTCCCTATCACTGTGTTACTAGGGGTGCGTGATATTCCCTATCACTGTGTTACTAGGGGTGCGTGATATTCCCTATCTCTGTGTTACTATGTTGTGCAATATTCCCTATCACTGTGTTACTAGGGTGCACAATATTCCCTATCACTATGTTACTAGGGGCTTGTGATATTCCCTATCACTCTGTTACTAGGGGTGTGTAATATTCCCTATGACTGTGGGCCTTATTCTAGTTCACTCTTTCTGGCAAAATCCTTCTTAGATTGACAAACGCAGGTGCACTGCAAGGGGGCAGATGTTAATTGTGCAGAGAGAGTTAGATTTGGGTTGGGTTTTACTTCAAAGTGAGATCTATATTACAGTGTAAAAATAAAGCAGTCAGTATTTACCCTGCACAGAAACAAAATAACTCACCCAAATGTAATTCTTTATGCATATTTTACATCTGCCCCTTGCAGTGCACATGGTTTTGTCCATCTAAGAAGGATTTTGTCATAAAGAGTGAACTAGAATAAGGCCCACAGTGATAGGAAAGAATTTATCAGAAAGAGTGAACTAGAATAAGGCCCTGTGTTACTAGGGGTGTGTGATATTCCTTATCACTGTGTTACTAGGGGTGTGTGATATTCCCTATCACTGTGTTACTAGGGGTGTGTGATATTCCCTATCACTGTGTTACTAGGGGTGCATGATATTCCCTATCACTGTGTTACTAGGGGTGCGTGATATTCCCTATCACTGTGTTATTAGGGGTGCGTGATATTCCCTATCACTGGTTTACTAGGGGCGTGTGATATTCCCTATCACTGTGTTACTAAGGGTGTGATATTCCCTATCACAGTGTTACTAGGGGTGTACGATATTCCCTATCACCGTGTTACTAGGGGTGTGTGATATTCCCTAGCACTGTGTTACTAGGGGTGTGTGATATTCCCTATCACTGTGTTACTAGGGGTGTGTGATATTCCCTATCACTGTGTTACTAGCGGCGTGTGATATTCCCTATCACTGTGTTACTAGGGTGTGTGATATTCCCTATCACCGTGTTACTATGGGCGTGTGATATTCCCTATCACTGTGTTACTAGGGGTGCGTGATATTCCCTATCACTGTGTTACTAGGGGTGTGTGATATTCCCTATCACTGTGTTACTATTGGCTTGTGATATTCCCTATCACCGTGTTACTAGGGGTGCGTGATATTCCCTATCACTGTGTTACTAGGGGTGTGTGATATTCCCTATCTCTGTGTTACTAGGGGTGTGTGATATTCCCTATCACTGTGTTACTAGGGGCTTGTGATATTCCCTATCACCGCGTTACTAGGGGTGCATGATATTCCCTATCACTGTGTTACTAGGGGTGTGTGATATTCCCTATCCCTGTGTTACTAGGGAGAGTGATATTCTCTATTACTGTGTTACTAGGGGCGTGTGATATTCCCTTTCAATGTGTTACTAGGGGCGTGTGATATTCCCTATCAATGTGCTACTAGGGGCGTGTGAGATTCCCTATCACTGTGTTCCTAGGGGTGCGCGATATTCCCTATTACTGTGTTACTAGGGTGCGTGATATTCCCTATCACTGTGTTACTATGGTGTGATATTCCCTATCACTGTGTTACTAAGGGTGCGTGATATTCCCTATCACTGTGTTACTAGGGTGCGTGATATTCCCTATCAATGTATTACTAGGGGTGTGTGATATTCCCTATCACTGTGTTACTAGGGAGTGATATTCCCTATCACTGTGTTACTAGGGAGTGATATTCCCTATCACCGTGTTACTAGGGAGTGATATTCCCTATCACTGTATTACTAGGGGTGTGTGATATTCCCTATCTCTGTGTTACTAGGGGTGTGTGATATTCCCTATCACCGTGTTACTAGGGAGTGATATTCCCTATCACTGTGTTACTAGGGGTGTGTGATATTTCCTATCACTGTGTTACTAGGGGTGTGTGATATTTCCTATCACTGTGTTACTAGGGGTGTGTGATATTCCCTATCACTGTGTTATTAGGGGTGCGTGATATTCCCTATCACTGTGTTACTAGGGGTGTGTGATATTCCCTATCTCTGTGTTACTATGTTGTGCAATATTCCCTATCACTGTGTTACTATGTTGTGCAATATTCCCTATCACTGTGTTACTAGGGTGCACAATATTCCCTATCACTGTGTTACTAGGGGTGTGTGATATTCCCTATGACTGTGGGCCTTATTCTAGTTCACTATTTCTGGCAAAATCCTTCTTAGATGGACAAAAGCAGGTGCACTGCAGGGGGGCAGATGTTAAATGTGCAGAGAGTTAGATTTGGGTGGGGATTTACTTCAAAGTGAGATCTATATTGCAGTGTAAAAATAAAGCAGCCAGTATTTACCCTGCACAGAAACAAAATAACTCACCCAAATGTAATTCTTTATGCATATTTTACATCTGCCCCTTGCAGTGCACATGGTTTTGTCCATCTAAGAAGGATTTTGTCATAAAGAGTGAACTAGAATAAGGCCCACAGTGATAGGAAAGAATTTATCAGAAAGAGTGAACTAGAATAAGGCCCTGTGTTACTAGGGGCGTGTTATATTCCCTATCACCGTGTTAATATGTTGTGCAATATTCCCTATCACCGTGTTACTAGGGGTGTGTGATATTCCCTATCACTGTGTTACTAGGTGTGTGATATTCCCTATCACTGTGTTACTAGGGGTGTGTGATATTCCCTATCACTGTGTTACTAGGGGTGCGTGATATTCCCTATCACTGTGTTACTAGGGGTGCGTGATATTCCCTATCACTGTGTTACTAGGGGTGCGTGATATTCCCTATCACTGTGTTACTAGGGGTGTGTGATATTACCTATCACTGTGTTACTAGGGGTGCGTGATATTCCCTATTACTGTGTTACTAGGGGTGTGTGATATTCCCTATCACTGTGTTACTAGGGGTGTGTGATATTACCTATCACTGTGTTACTAGGGGTGCGTGATATTCCCTATCACCGTGTTACTATGGGCGTGTGATATTACCTATCACTGTGTTACTATGGGCGTGTGATATTCCCTATCACCGTGTTACTAGGGGTGTGTGATATTCCCTATCACCGTGTTACTATGTTGTGCAATATTCCCTATCTCTGTGTTACTAGGGAGAGTGATATTCTCTATAACTGTGTTACTAGGGGCGTGTGATATTCCCTATCATTGTGTTACTAGGGGCGTGTGAGATTCCCTATCAATGTGTTACTAGGGGCGTGTGATATTCCCTATCACTGTGTTACTTGGGTGCGTGATATTCCCTATCACTGTGTTACTAAGGGTGCGTGATATTCGCTATCACTGTGTTACTAGGGTGCGTGATATTCCCTATCAATGTGTTACTAGGGGTGTGTGATATTCCCTGTCACTGTGTTACTAGGGAGTGATATTCCCTATCACTGTGTTACTAGGGTGTGATATTCCCTATCACTGTGTTACTAGGGAGTGATATTCCCTATCATTGTGTTACTAGGGGTGTGTGATATTCCCTATCACCGTGTTACTAGGGGTGTGTGATATTCCCTATCACTGTGTTACTAGGGGTGTGTGATATTCCCTATCACTGTGTTACTAGGGGTGTGTGATATTCCCTATCTCTGTGTTACTATGTTGTGCAATATTCCCTATCACTGTGTTACTAGGGTGCACAATATTCCCTATCACTGTGTTACTAGGGGCGTGTGATATTCCCTATCACTGTGTTACTAGGGGTGTGTGATATTCCCTATCACTGTGTTACTAGGGGTGTGTGATATTCCCTATCACTGTGTTACTATGTTGTGCAATATTCCCTATCACTGTGTTACTAGGGTGCACAATATTCCCTATCACTGTGTTACTAGGGGCTTGTGATATTCCCTATCACTCTGTTACTAGCGGTGTGTGATATTCCCTATGACTGTGGGCCTTATTCTAGTTCACTCTTTCTGGCAAAATCTTTCTTAGATGGACAAAACCATGTGCACTGCCGGGGGGCAGATGTTAAATGTGCAGAGAGAGTTAGATTTGGGTGGGGTTTTACTTCAAAGTGAGATCTATATTGCAGTGTAAAAATAAAGCAGTCAGTATTTACCCTGCACAGAAACAAAATAACTCACCCAAATGTAATTCTTTATGCATATTTTACATCTGCCCCCCTGCAGTGCACATGGTTTTGTCCATCTAAGAAGGATTTTGTCATAAAGAGTGAACTAGAATAAGGCCCACAGTGATAGGAAGGAATTTATCAGAAAGAGTGAACTAGAATAAGGCCCTGTGTTACTAGGGGCGTGTTATATTCCCTATCACCGTGTTACTATGTTGTGCAATATTCCCTATCACTGTGTTACTAGGGTGCACAATATTCCCTATCACCGTGTTACTAGGGGCTTGTGATATTCCCTATCACTGTGTTACTAGGGGTGTGTGATATTCCCTATCACTGTGTTACTAGGGGTGTGTGATATTACCTATCACTGTGTTACTAGGGGTGCGTGATATTCCCTATCACCGTGTTACTAGGGGTGTGTGATATTCCCTATCACTGTGTTACTAGGGGTGTGTGATATTACCTATCACTGTGTTACTAGGGGTGCGTGATATTCCCTATCACCGTGTTACTAGGGGTGTGTGATATTCCCTATCACTGTGTTACTAGGGGTGTGTGATATTACCTATCACTGTGTTACTAGGGGTGCATGATATTCCCTATCACCGTGTTACTATGGGCGTGTGATATTACCTATCACTGTGTTACTATGGGCGTGTGATATTCCCTATCTCTGAGTTACTAGGGAGAGTGATATTCTCTATAACTGTGTTACTAGGGGCGTGTGATATTCCCTATCACTGTGTTACTAGGGGCGTGTGAGATTCCCTATCAATTTGTTACTAGGGGCGTGTGATATTCCCTATCACTATGTTACTAGGGTGCGTGATATTCCCTATCACTGTGTTACTATGGTGTGATATTCCCTATCACTGTGTTACTAAGGGTGCGTGATATTCGCTATCACTGTGCTACTAGGGTGCGTGATATTCCCTATCAATGTGTTACTAGGGGTGTGTGATATTCCCTGTCACTGAGTTACTAGGGGTGTGTGATATTCCCTATCACTGTGTTACTAGGGAGGGATATTCCCTATCACTGTGTTACTAGGGTGTGATATTCCCTATCACTGTGTTACTAGAGAGTGATATTCCCTATCATTGTGTTACTAGGGGTGTGTGATATTCCCTATCACCGTGTTACTAGGGGTGTGTGATATTCCCTATCACTGTGTTACTAGGGGTGTGTGATATTCCATATCGCTGTGTTACTAGGGGCTTGTGATATTCCATATCACTGTGGGTGTGTGATATTCCTTATCACTGTGTTACTAGGGGTGTGCGATATTCCCTATCACCTTGTTACTAGGGGCTTGTGATATTCCATATCGCTGTGTTACTAGGGGCTTGTGATATTCCATATCACTGTGGGTGTGTGATATTCCTTATCACTGTGTTACTAGGGGTGCGTGATATTCCCTATCACTGTGTTACTAGGGGTGCGTGATATTCCCTATCACTGTGTTACCAGGGGTGCTTGATATTCCCTATCACCGTGTTACTAGGGGTGCGTGATATTCCCTATCTCTGTGTTACTATTTTGTGCAATATTCCCTATCACTGTGTTACTATGTTGTGCAATATTCCCTATCACTGTTACTAGGGTGCACAATATTCCCTATCACTGTGTTACTAGGGGTGTGTGATATTCCCTATCGCCGTGTTACTATTATTATTATTATTATAATTTTATTTATAAGGCGCCACAAGTGTTTCGCAGCGCCGTACAAAGGAACAATACAGGGAGACAAAACTTGGCATAACATTGAATAAATAACAAAAATACAGTACAAATAAAGAGCACCACAGTTCAATACACATTACAGCTTAAATGTTAGTAGTGAGGACCCAATCAACATACAACTAGAGGCTTGAGGCCAATGATGGAGATGAGTATGAAGATGGTCACTGAGTGTTGGATTAAAGGAGAGCTGTGAGTGAAATGTGAAGAGAAGTGGGCTTTGACAACAGGAGGGAAGAGGGCCCTACTCGGAGGAGCTTACAATCTAGTAGGAATGGGAGACAGACAGATTACAAGAGGTGCAAGCGAGGGGGTGGTGGTTAGATAGCAGGATGTAAGCTGGCAAGGGGTCGGAGAACCAGCTGGTTTATGCAGTGGAAGGGTACGCTTTGATGAATAGGTGAGTTTTCAGTGCACGTTTGAAGCTTTGCAAGGTCGGGGAGAGTCTAATGGAGCGAGGGAGTGCGTTCCACTGAAGGGGTGCAGCACGGGCAAAGTCCTGGACTCTAGCATGGGAAGCAGTGATCAGGGTGGAGGAGAGACGACAGTCGTCAGCTGACCGTAGAGGGCGGGAGGGTGTATGAATGGAGATGAGGTTAGAGATATATGGAGCAATGGAATTAGAGATGGCCCTGTATGTGAGTGTGAGGTGTTTGAAGAGGATTCTGTACTAGGGTGTGATATTCCCTATCACTCTGTTACTAGGGTGCAAAATATTCCCTATCACTGTGTTACTAGGGGTGTGTGATATTCCCTATCACTCTGTTACTAGCGGTGTGTGATATTCCCTATGACTGTGGGCATTATTCTAGTTCACTCTTTCTGGCAAAATCCTTCTTAGATGGACAAAACCATGTGCACTGCAGGGGGGCAGATGTTAAATGTGCAGAGAGAGTTAGATTTGGGTGGGGTTTTACTTCAAAGTGAGATCTATATTGCAGTGTAAAAATAAAGCAGTCAGTATTTACCCTGCACAGAAACAAAATAACTCACCCAAATGTAATTCTTTATGCATATTTTACATCTGCCCCCCTGCAGTGCACATGGTTTTGTCCATCTAAGAAGGATTTTGTCACAAAGAGTGAACTAGAATAAGGCCCACAGTGATAGGAAAGAATTTATCAGAAAGAGTGAACTAGAATAAGGCCCTGTGTTACTAGGGGTGTGTGATATTCCCTATCACTGTGTTACTATGTTGTGCAATATTCCCTATCACTGTTACTAGGGTGCACAATATTCACTATCACTGTGTTACTAAGGGCGTGTGATATTCCCTATCACTGTGTTACTAGGGGCGTGTGATATTCCCTATCACTGTGTTACTAGGGTGTGATATTCCCTATCACTGTGTTACTAGGGGCGTGTGATATTCCCTATCACTGTGTTACTAGGGGTGCGTGATATTCCCTATCTCTGTGTTACTAGGGGCTTGTGATATTCCCTATCACTGTGTTACTAGGGGCGTGTGATATTCCCTATCTCTGTGTTACTAGGGGTGTGTGATATTCCCTATCTCTGTGTTACTAGGGGTGTGTGATATTCCCTATCACTGTGTTACTAGGGGCGTGTGATATTCCCTATCACCGTGTTACTAGGGGTGTGTGATATTCCCTATCACCGTGTTACTAGGGGTGTGTGATATTCCCTATCACTGTGTTACTAGGGGCGTGTGATATTCCCTATCAATGTGTTACTAGGGGCGTGTGAAATTCCCTATCAATGTGTTACTAGGGGTGTGTGAGATTCCCTATCAATGTGTTACTAGGGGCGTGTGATATTCCCTATCACTGTGTTCCTAGGGGTGCGCGATATTCCCTATCACTGTGTTACTAGGGTGCGTGATATTCCCTATCACTGTGTTACTATGGTGTGATATTCGCTATCACTGTGTTACTAGGGTGTGATATTCGATATCACTGTGTTACTAAGGGTGCGTGATATTCCCTATCACTGTGTTACTAGGGTGCGTGATATTCCCTATCAATGTGTTACTAGGGGTGTGTGATATTCCCTATCACTGTGTTACTAGGGGTGTGTGATATTCCCTATCACTGTGTTATTAGGGTGTGATATTCCCTATCACCGTGTTACTAAGGTGTGATATTCCCTATCACCGTGTTACTAGGGTGTGATATTCCCTATCACCGTGTTACTAGGGTGTGATAATCCCTATCACCGTGTTACTAGGGTGTGATATTCCCTATCACCGTGTTACTAGGGTGTGATATTCCCTATCACCGTGTTACTAGGGTGTGATATTCCCTATCACCGTGTTACTAGGGTGTGATATTCCCTATCACCGTGTTACTAGGGTGTGATATTCCCTATCACCGTGTTACTAGGGAGTGATATTCCCCATCACCGTGTTACTAGGGTGTGATATTCCCTATCACCGTGTTACTAGGGAGTGATATTCCCCATCACCGTTTTACTAAGGTGTGATATTCCCTATCACCGTGTTACTAGGGTGCGATATTCCCTATCACCGTGTTACTAGGGTGCGATATTCCCTATCACCGTGTTACTAGGGTGCGATATTCCCTATCACCGTGTTACTAGGGTGCGATATACCCTATCACCGTGTTAGGGTATATCACTGTGCCAGGGAGTTATCCCTGACTGACTGCTGGAGTCTGTAGGTCAGTGTAGCCGCTGTATTTAGTGGATACATCCAGAGAACCTACTTATAAATACATTTATTATTATTATTTTTGAATATTATTATATTTATATATACATTATTTACCATATTCCCTATTACCATGTTACTAGAGGCATGTGATTTTCCCTGTCACTGTGTTATTAGGGGTGCGTGATATTCCCTATGACCGTGTTACTATGGGTGCGTGATATTCCCTATCACTGTGTTACTAAGGGTGTGCAATATTCTTAATCATTGTGTTACTATGTTGTGCAATATTCCCTATCACCTTGTTACTAGTGGTGTGTGATATTCCCAATCACAGTGTTAACTAGGGTGTGATATACCCTATCACCATGTTTCTAGGGTGTGATATACCCTATCACTGTGATACTAGGGTGTGATATACCCTATCACTTTGTTACTAGTGTGTGATATACCCTATCACTGTGTTACTAGTGTGTGATATACCCTATCACTGTGTTACTAGGGTGTGATATACCCTATCACTGTGTTACTATGGTGTGATATTCCCTATCATTGTGTTACTAGGGTGTGATATACCCTATCACTGTGATACTAGGGTGTGATATACCCTATCACTGTGTTACTAGGGTGTGATATACCCTATCACTGTGTTACTAGGGTGTGATATACCCTATCACTGTGTTACTATGGTGTGATATTCCCTATCATTGTGTTACTAGGGTGTGATATACCCTATCACTGTGATACTAGGGTGTGATATACCCTATCACTGTGTTACTAGTGTGTGATATACCCTATCACAGTGTTACTAGGGTGTTATATACCCTATCACTGTGTTACTAGGGTGTTATATATATTCCCTATCACTGTGTTACTAGGGTGTGATATACCCTATCACAGTGTTACTAGGGTGTTATATACCCTATCACTGTGTTACTAGGGTGTTATATATATACCCTATCACCGTGTTACTAGGGTGTTATATATATTCCCTATCACTGTGTTACTAGGGTGTGATATATATACCCTATCACTGTGTTACTAGGGTGTGATATACATACCCTATCACCGTGTTACTAGGGTGTTATATACCCTATCACCGTGTTACTAGGGTGTGATATACCCTATCACCGTGTTACTAGGGTGTGATATATATACCCTATCACAGTGTTACTAGGGTGTGATATACCCTATCACAGTGTTACTAGGGTGTGGTATTCCCAATCACAATGTGGCATATGGTTAACTAGAGGCACTACATTTTGACATATTATGAACTGTGAGCATTATTTGGTATAATGTGAACTGGGGCAGAACTATGGGCAGAACTGAATGAATTCAGTTGCCACCAGCCCTGACCGTGGTATCTCCAGTGGGCATACTTACCCACTCTCCCAAAACAGCCAAGAGAATACCGAAAAAAGGGAGATGCACCCGGCCACATGGAAGAGTGGACAAGTCTCCTGGAGCTGGCTGCCTCCTGTCCGCAGCCTCCCACTTAATGAATGATAATAGGCAGTGTGGGCAGCTGATGGCATAACACCCAATAGCCTACCTACTATTTCACAACTTGGCAACCCCCCCCCCCCCCAATGGAGCCAACCTAGGTGCAACAAGTATATCTCATCAATAAATAAAAGCACAAACACATTATGTATCTTACTGTATCTATAAACCATTTTATTTTGGTAAATGTGAGTTTGCAGATGCCGATCAGTCTCCTGTGGGCAGCGATGTGAGATGCTGCAGGAGCAATGTGATGGGAGGCACTGCTAATATGACGCCGGGGCAGCGAGATACAGTAACATGAGAGACATCACTGAGGCACTGCTGAGGTGCTGCCGGAGCAGTGAGGTGAGAGGCACTGCTGAGATGTACCATGGACGATGCTGAGATGCTGCAGTCAGATGATGCTGCTTGGGGGAGTCTTGCTTGGTGACGCAGACGCTCTGATCTTGACCCTTTGCTGATGTATCTGGCAGATGGACGAGCCGCAGGTGGACGTAGGAGTGTCTTACATTCATCCTTAAAACATGCCGGCTGGTATTTGATCCCCATACCTGTGCAGGAACTTGTAGCCGCAGTAGATGCTCAGGCAAATAAATATGAGGTAGACTGCCCCGGAAATCAGGAGCCACTTCAGCAATCCATACACAAAGTTCTGGACAATCCCACGTGTCTGGCGCTGTTCCTTGGGGTGCACCTCATGTTGTTCCTGGGGGCGCCCATGATGATGCTCCTGATAACGCCCATGATGTCTCTCTGGATGGCGCCCATGGTGATGTTCCTGGTGGCGCACATAATGCCGAATCTGATGGCCTCCATGATGAAGTCCCTGAAGTTCATGAGGCTTCTCATTAATATGTTCCACGGCGGCTTCGTCCATTGGGTCTTGTGTCCGTCCTGCTGGGAGAGGCCTGGCATAGAGCTCCCCAGGTACCAGGAGGAATATTAATACAATAATAATACAGGAACTCATGGTCCTGGAATAAATCGCGGTTCAACTGAACAATAAGTAACAGAGAACGAAAATCTGCTGAACTAACCGAAGGTTAAGTGAGCAATGACTGGCAGTGGAACACTGACAGGGTTCCAGGGTTCCAATGATTGTGATGTCACTATGATGTCACAATCACCTTATACACACAAACACAATAACTATAGCTGTGCCAGGGAGCTATCCCTGACTGACTGCTGGAGTCTGTAGGCCAGTGTAGCCGCTGTATTTAGTGGACACATCCATAGAACCTACTTATAAATACATTTAATATTATTATTATTTTTTATTATTATTATTATATTTATTTATACATTTTTTACCATATTCCCTATTACCATGTTACTAGAGGCATGTGATTTTCCCTGTCACTGTGTTATTAGGGGTGCGTGATATTCCCTATGACTGTGTTACTATGGTGTGATATTCCCTATCACAGTGTTACTAAGGGTGTGCAATATTCTTAATCATTGTGTTACTATGTTGTGCAATATTCCCTATCACCTTGTTACTAGTGGTGTGTGATATTCCCAATCACAGTGTTAACTAGGGTGTGATATACCCTATCACCATGTTTCTAGGGTGTGATATACCCTATCACTGTGATACTAGGGTGTGATATACCCTATCACTGTGTTACTAGTGTGTGATATACCCTATCACTGTGATACTAGGGTGTGATATACCCTATCACCATGTTTCTAGGGTGTGATATACCCTATCACAGTGTTACTAGGGTTTTATATACCCTATCACTGTGTTACTAGGGTGTGATATATATTCCCTATCACTGTGTTACTAGGGTGTGATATATATACCCTATCACCGTGTTACTAGGGTGTGATATATATACCCTATCACCGTGTTACTAGGGTGTGATATAGCATATCACTGTGTTACTAGGGTGTGATATACCCTATCACCGTGTTACTAGGGTGTGATATACCCTATCACCGTGTTACTAGGGTGTGGTATTCCCAATCACAATGTGGCATATGGTTAACTAGAGGCACTACATTGCGACATATTATGAACTGTGAGCATTATTTGGTATAATGTGAACTGGGGCAGAACTATGGGTGGAACTGAATGAATTCAGTTGCCACCAGCCCTGACCGTGGTATCTCCAGTGGGCATACTTACCCACTCTCCCAAAACAGCCAAGAGAATACCAAAAAAAGGGAGATGCACCCGGCCACATGGAAGAGTGGGCAAGTCTCCCGGGGCTGGCTGCCTCCTGTCCGCAGCCTCCCACTTAATTAATGATAATAGGCAGTGTGGGCAGCTGATGGCATTACACCCAATAGCCCACCTACTATTTCACAACTTGGCAAACCCCCCCACCCCCCAATGAGCCAACCTAGGTGCAACAAGTATATATCATCAATAAATAAAAGCACAAACACATTATGTATCTTACTGTATCTATAAACCATTTTATTTTGGTAAATGTCAGTTTGCAGATGCCGATCAGTCTCCTGTGGGCAGCGATGTGAGATGCTGCAGGAGCAATGTGACGGGAGGCACTGCTAATATGACGCCGGGGCAGCGAGATACAGTAACATGAGAGACATCACTGAAGCAATGCTGAGGTGCTCCTGGGGCAGTGAGGTGAGAGGTACCGCTGAGATGTACCATGGGCGATGCTGAGATTCTGCAGTCAGATGATGCTGCTTGGTGGAGTCTTGCTTGGTGACGCAGACGCTCTGATCTTGACCCTTTGCTGATGTATCTGGCAGATGGACGAGCCGCAGGTAGACATAGGAGTGTCTTACATTAATTACTTAAAACATGCCGGCTGGTATTTGATCCCCGTACCTGTGCAGGAACTTGTAGCCGCAGTAGATGCTCAGGCAAATAAATATAATGTTGACTGCCCCGGAAATCAGGAGCCACTTCAGCAATCCATACACAAAGTCCTGGACAATTCCACGTGTCTGGCGCTGTTCCTTGGTGCGTACCTCATGCTGTTCCCGGGGGCGCCCATGATGATGCTCCTGATAACGCCCATGATGTCTCTCTGGATGGCGCCCATGGTGATGTTCATGGTGGCGAACATAATGCCGAATCTGATGGCGTCCATGGTGAAGTCCCTGATGTTCATGAGTCTTCTCATTAATATGTTCCATGGCGGCTTCGTCCATTGGGTCTTGTGTCCGTCCTGCTGGGAGAGGCCTGGCATAGAGCTCCCCAGGTACCAGGAGGAATATTAATACAATAATAATACAGGAACTCATGGTCCTGGAATAAATCACGGTTCAACTGAACAATAAGTAACAGAGAACGAAAAGCTGCTGAACTAACCGAAGGTTAAGTGAGCAATGACTGGCAGTGGAACACTGACAGGGTTCCAGGGTTCCAATGATTGTGATGTCACTATGATGTCACTATGATGTCACAATCACCTTATACACACAAACACAATAACTATAGCTGTGCCAGGGAGCTATCCCTGACTGACTGCTGGAGTCTGTAGGCCAGTGTAGGCGCTGTATTTAGTGGACACATCCAGAGAACCTACTTATATATACATTGGTACTTGTTTCCTATCTGGGCGCCTGCTAAGTTAATTGCGCACCATGCTATTCTCCGTAGAGAAATCTGATCGCATCGCATCGTACACATACACGATATTGAACGATGCGATGCGATCCGATTCGATTTCCCATAGGAAACAATGTTAAATGGATCAATTTACCCAAATCAGCATAGGGAAGAATGGTAAATGGGCCAGAAACCCCAAAAAAACCCACAGAGCAGTGGAATGTCCCCCCAAAAGTAGTTGACGCTACCCCGCCATCAACGTGAACCCGAAGTGTGGCGAGCGCAGCGAGCCCCGCGAGGGGACGCGGATACCTTCACAGGTAAACGCGTCCCTTCGCGGGCTTCCCAGGTGTCCGCGTCGCCATGGACACCTGGGAAGCCCGCGAGGGGACGCGTATAACTGTGAAGGTATCCGCGTCCCCTCGCGGGGCTCGCTGCGCTCGCCACGCTTCGGGCTCGGTGGCTCGCTGCGCTCGCCACACTATTCTATTCTCACTCCACGCCCTAGTGGATAGTAGGGCATGAAAAAGTCGGAGGACGCGTACCACCGCCGCTCGCGGGCTCGCTGCGCTCGCCACGCTTCGGGTTCACGTTGATGGCGGGGTGGCGTCAACTACTTTTGGGGGGACATTTCAATGTTCAGGGGTGTTTTTGGCCCATTTACTATTGTTCCTATGATAATTTGGCTAAATTGAGCCATTTCACATTGTTTCCTATGGGAAATCGCATCGCATCGCATCGTTCAATATCGTGTATGTGTACGATGCGATGCGATCAGATTTCATTACGGTCTCGTACGTAGAAAACCTGGGCGCCCAGATAGGAAACAAGTACCTATACATTTAATATTATTATTATTTTTTATTATTATTATTATTATTATTATTATTATTATTATTATATTTATTTATACATTTTTACCATATTCCCTATTACCATGTTACTAGAGGCATGTGATTTTCCCTGTCACTGTGTTATTAGGGGTGCGTGATATTCCCTATGACCGTGTTACTATGGGTGCGTGATATTCCCTATCACTGTGTTACTATGGTGTGATATTCCCTATCACCGTGTTACTAAGGGTGTGCAATATTCTTAATCATTGTGTTACTATGATGTGCAATATTCCCTATCACCTTGTTACTAGGGGTCTGTGATATTCCCTATCACCTTGTTACTAGGGTGTGATATTCCCTATCACCTTGTTACTAGGGGTGTGTGATATTCCCAATCACAGTGTTAACTAGGGTGTGATATACCCTATCACCATGTTACTAGTGTGTGATATACCCTATCACTTTGTTACTAGTGTGTGATATACCCTATCACTGTGTTACTAGTGTGTGATATACCCTATCACAGTGTTACTAGGGTGTTATATACCCTATCACTGTGTTACTAGGGTGTGATATATATTCCCTATCACTGTGTTACTAGGGTGTGATATATATACCCTATCACCGTGTTACTAGGGTGTGATATACCCTATCACCATGTTACTAGGGTGTGATATACCCTATCACTGTGATACTATTGTGTGATATACCCTGTCACAGTGTTACTAGGGTGTGATATACCCTATCACTGTGTTACTAGGGTGTGATATACCCTATCACCATGTTACTAGGGTGTGATATACCCTATCACTGTGATACTATTGTGTGATATACCCTGTCACAGTGTTACTAGGGTGTGATATACCCTATCACTGTGTTACTAGGGTGTGATATTCCCTATCACTGTGTTACTAGGGTGTGATATATATTCCCTATCACCGTGTTACTAGGGTGTGATATATATACCCTATCACCGTGTTACTAGGGTGTGATATATATACCCTATCACAGTGTTACTAGGGTGTGATATTCCCTATCACAGTGTTACTAGGGTGTGATATACCCTATCACTGTGTTACTAGGGTGTGATATACCCTATCACCGTGTTACTAGGGTGTGATATATATATACCCTATCACAGTGTTACTAGGGTGTGATATACCCTATCACAGTGTTACTAGGGTGTGGTATTCCCAATCACAATGTGGCATATGGTTAACTAGGGGCACTACATTTCGACATATTATGAACTGTGAGCATTATTTGGGATAATGTGAACTAGGGCAGAACTATGGGCGGAACTGAATGAATTCAGTTGCCACCAGCCCTGACCGTGGTATCTCCAGTGGGCATACTTACCCACTCTCCCAAAACAGCCAAGAGAATACCGAAAAAAGGGAGATGCACCCGGCCACATGGAAGAGTGGGCAAGTCTCCTGGAGCTGGCTGCCTCCTGTCCGCAGCCTCCCACTTAATGAATGATAATAGGCAGTGTGGGCAGCTGATGGCATAACACCCAATAGCCCACCTACTATTTCACAACTTGGCATCCCCCCCCCCCCCCCCCAATGAGCCAACCTAGGTGCAACAAGTATATCTTATCAATGAATAAAAGCACACACACATTATGCATCTTACTGTATCTATAAACCATTTTATTTTGGTAAATGTGAGTTTGCAGATGCCGATCAGTCTCCTGTGGGCAGCGATGTGAGATGCTGCAGGAGCAATGTGACGGGAGGCACTGCTAATATGACGCCGGGGCAGCGAGATACAGTAACATGAGAGACATCACTGAGGCACTGCTGAGGTGCTGCTGGGGCAGTGAGGTGAGAGGCACCGCTGAGATGGACTATGGGCGATGCTGAGATGCTGCAGTCAGATGATGCTGCTTGGTGGAGTCTTGCTTGGTGACGCAGACGCTCTGATCTTGACCCTTTGCTGATGTATCTGGCAGATGGACGAGCCGCAGGTAGACATAGGAGTGTCTTACATTAATCCTTAAAACATGCCGGCTGGTATTTGATCCCCGTACCTGTGCAGGCACTTGTAACCGCAGTAGATGGATTTGGGGTCCTTGCAAGAGAGATGCAAGAGAAAAAGGCTGATTAAGTCTTTTTTGGGCACTCTTTTATTGTTTAATTATTGTGTATATGTCAAAAATTAAGATTTAACTTTTATTACGATATGCCTTAAAATTTAATGTGCCCTGTCAAATAAGACAGATGTCGGTCTTATTGACAGAAAAGGATACACAAATCCCCAGTTTATTTCTGAGGTCATTAGATTCAGATCTGTGTCAAATTTATTCTCACACCAAGTGATATTTGCCTAAGTGGCACAAGACAGATCTGAAGTGACTGATTAATCTTTTGGTGATTACCCAGTTAGCGAAATTAGTGTTTTAAATCAATATTGTTAGATAAAACAACTCCACATAATTGCGTGATACCCTGTATAAATATTCAGAGTTATCACTGCTCTTCTCCCAAAAAAGAAGACACGCCCCTTAATTGACTCTTAAAAGTAATTAATATATTCTTTCGATTCAATATGTGAGATAGATATATAGAGTCTGGGGTTTGTGTCACCACGCTGTTATTCTAAAAACTGATTGTAGTTAGGTACTCTGTGCAATTGTGACTCTGTTGCCATTCATAAAGATTCTGTATGTTTCATACAATGTTTCAATTTGGTTGGTATACAGAAAGAAAAAAGGAAAGGTGCACTTTCTCTTGTGCTGGGTCCTTTCTCCTTTCCAGTATCATGTAGGAGTACATCAAATACTGGGTAAGAGTTGGATCCCTCCGTCCTATGTGCACTAAGGTATAGATATAAAGTGGTGTAGTAATTCCCTTTGGACCAAAATATTCCTGCTCAAATTGTCCCTGTTGCAATTAATGCAGCGCAGAGAGTACAAACGGCTGGTTTGGCCCAAACAGGTTACACTGAACCTCGGTTGTGATAGAGGAGTTCAAAAAAGGGGCGCATGCACCTCTTAAGGAGAAAAGGAGGTTTGGGATATTCACACAAACCCTTATTCTGCTGTCTGGCATTTGTTTTATTACAAACATAGAATGGCAGATGAGAGATATTGGTTGGTGTCACCCAAACGGAGAAACATAGGTAGCAGTCCTCTGCTGTTCCGACAAATGGTGCCAGACGCTAGTCCTGATGCTAGTGCATTTGCAGGGCATGCGTCTGTTCCTGTCAGAATGAGAGAGACCACTGAATGGAGAAAGTTTACAGATTATACCTGAACAAAGTAGTGCTCCTTTGAACACAATTGCGGATTGGCACGTGTATCTGTATATCAGAGTCACAATCACTCGGGCATAATGGTCGACACACAACAGGTGTCGGCTTATTTTAAACAGAGAAAGTGTTTTTCTAACACATATAATTATCCAGCAATATAGACTCCTTTTATGGTGCAACTTTAAATATTACATTCAGTTTGGTTTTAAAACACAGTAGTCAACATGTGTCGATTTTTTATACAAGAAAAAAATATATATTCTCAGGTCTGTGCACGTAATTACCAAATATTCGAATGTTGTATCTTGCTGCCAGTATATCCACAATTCACATCAACAATTTGTTTATAGATAGTTATTGTGCAACCTTTTCTGATAATTAATTCACTGAATTAGTTACAATTGCTAGTTACGTGTAAGCAAATGACACGAACTGTGAGTGAGAAAAGCAGTTTCAACAATCAAATAAGAGGAAACAAAAGGGTTTGCAATTAAATCTACTTCACACCCATTATCAACACAAGGGTCGACACACCATAAGTGTTGACGATTTTTGTGGTAGAGAAATTTCTCTAGAGTCTATGCAGGAAAAGGAGCATGCAGTCCTGGGACTGAGTTACTTTAATGATATATGCAGTTTTAGTCTTAGGCACACTGGTCGACATGCAATCAGTGTCGACTTGTTATGTAAAAAAAGTTTGGAGTCCTGTGCAGTAAACTTAAACTGTGTTACATGTCATACATTGTTGCTAGTATATCAAAAGCACATATTTTTGACCATCATTGACAGTAACTTTCGCTGATTCTTTAATAAGAACCACAATTTCCACAAACAATTAGGGGAGAGATTGCGCTACAGCAGCAGCCGCCACATAGACCTCTGTTAGCGGTACAATGTGCGGTGCCGCCGTATACTCACAGTGGCGATGTTTGGGTCCCGTATCTGTAGCTCTAAGACAGGGTTTGAAGACAGCGTGTTGGGGGAGAGCAGTGTGGTCTCTGGCTCACCTCTCATGTGAACGCCAGGACCGGAAGTGACGCGCGTTTCGCTCAGAGAGCTTGGTCACACTGGGATTAGTGTACCTCTCCTGAGTTTGGCTTGCTTTATAGGTAGCAGCGTTCTTTCAATGATTGAATAATTGCTTTATTGGTAATTCATTTATTGCTGCTAGTGGAATACTCATGGTTTTCATTACCATATTGTTACTTTGTACATTAATGATTTATTCTATGTATCTACACGGAGATAATTCGGTGTTTGTTTCATTCTAAAGTGTGGAATCGTTATAGTGATTTATTTCTCAGATCATTGGTCCCAAATTGGGTTAATCACATTTAGCATTCTGGACATCCTTTATAATGAGAGAGGGAAATTCACATATAAATTTAGAGTGATACATTAGGTGTGTGCATCCAAATATATCCAAGAATATATAATATATCCATATGTGAATCATTTTATGTTTAGTTTTAAATATATACACAAATAGGTTCTATAAGCCAATCTCATCGTATAAAGAAGGAAAGTAATGTATGTAAAAATGAGCAAGAGATAAAGTCATGAAACTGAATATAAAATCATGAAACTGAATATATGCTATATTCTAATTCTGTTTTATTCGTTTCGACTGTATAACATTTGAGAGATAGTAAAGGGACGACTGCATACGTTATACCATGTTACTAGAGGCATGTGATTTTCCCTGTCACTGTGTTATTAGGGGTGCGTGATATTCCCTATGACCGTGTTACTATGGGTGCGTGATATTCCCTATCACTGTGTTACTATGGTGTGATATTCCCTATCACTGTGTTACTAAGGGTGTGCAATATTCTTAATCATTGTGTTACTATGTTGTGCAATATTCCCTATCACCTTGTTACTAGGGGTCTGTGATATTCCCAATCACAGTGTTAACTAGGGTGTGATATACCCTATCACCATGTTACTAGGGTGTGATATACCCTATCACTGTGATACTACGGTGTGATATACCCTATCACTGTGTTACTAGTGTGTGATATATATTCCCTATCACTGTGTTACTAGGGTGTGATATATATTCCCTATCACTGTGTTACTAGGGTGTTATATATATACCCTATCAACGTGTTACTAGGGTGTGATATACCCTATCACAGTGTTACTAGGGTTTGGTATTCCCAATCACAATGTGGCATATGGTTAACTAGAGGCACTACATTTCGACATATTATGAACTGTGAGCATTATTTGGTATAATGTGAACTGGGGCAGAACTATGGGCAGAACTGAATGAATTCAGTTGCCACCAGCCCTGACCGTGGTCAGTGGGCATACTTACCCACTCTCCCAAAACAGCCAAGAGAATACCGAAAAAAGGGAGATGCACCCGGCCACATGGAAGAGTGGGCAAGTCTCCCGGAGCTGGCTGCCTCCTGTCCGCAGCCTCCCACTTAATGAATGATAATAGGCAGTGTGGGCAGCTGATGGTATAACACCCAATAGCCCACCTACTATTTCACAACTTGGCAACCCCCCCCCCCCCAATGGAGCCAACCTAGGTGCAACAAGTATATATCATCAATAAATAAAAGCACAAACACATGTATCTTACTGTATCTATAAACCATTTTATTTTGGTAAATGTGAGTTTGCAGATGCCGATCAGTCTCCTGTGGGCAGCGATGTGAGATGCTGCAGGAGCAATGTGATGGGAGGCACTGCTAATATGACGCCGGGGCAGCGAGATACAGTAACATGAGAGACATAACTGAGGCACTGCTGAGGTGCTGCCGGAGCAGTGAGGTGAGAGGCACTGCTGAGATGTACCATGGGCGATGCTGAGATGCTGCAGTCAGATGATGCTGCTTGGTGGAGTCTTGCTTGGTGACGCAGACGCTCTGATCTTGACCCTTTGCTGATGTATCTGGCAGATGGACGAGCCGCAGGTGGAGGTAGGAGTGTCTTACATTCATCCTTAAAACATGCCGGCTGGTATTTGATCCCCATACCTGTGCAGGAACTTGTAGCCGCAGTAGATGCTCAGGCAAATAAATATAATGTAGACTGCCCCGGAAATCAGGAGCCACTTCAGCAATCCATACACAAAGTTCTGGACAATTCCACGTGTCTGGCGCTGTTCCTTGGGGTGCACCTCATGCTGTTCCTGGGGGCGCCCATGATGATGCTCCTGATAACGCCCATGATGTCTCTCTGGATGGCGCCCATGGTGATGTTCATGGTGGCGCACATATTGCCGAATCTGATGGCGTCCATGATGAAGTCCCTGATGTTCATGAGTCTTCTCATTAATATGTTCCATGGCGGCTTCGTCCGTTGGGTCTTGTGTCCGTCCTGCTGGGAGAGGCCTGGCATAGAGCTCCCCAGGTACCAGGAGGAATATTAATACAATAATAATACAGGAACTCATGGTCCTGGAATAAATCGCGGTTCAAATGAACAATAAGTAACAGAGAACGAAAAGCTGCTGAACTAACCGAAGGTTAAGTGAGCAATGACTGGCAGTGGAACACTGACAGGGTTCCAGGGTTCCAATGATTGTGATGTCACTATGATGTCACAATCACCTTATACACACAAACACAATAACTATAGCTGTGCCAGGGAGCTATCCCTGACTGACTGCTGGAGTCTGCAGGCCAGTGTAGCCGCTGTATTTAGTGGACACATCCATAGAACCTACTTATAAATACATTTAATATTATTATTATTTTTTATTATTATTATTATTATATTTATTTATACATTTTTACCATATTCCCTATTACCATGTTACTAGAGGCATGTGTTTTTCCCTGTCACTGTGTTATTAGGGGTGCGTGATATTCCCTATGACCGTGTTACTATGGGTGCGTGATATTTCCTATCACTGTGTTACTATGGTGTGATATTCCCTACCACTGTGTTACTAAGGGTGTGCAATATTCTTAATCATTGTGTTACTATGTTGTGCAATATTCCCTATCACCTTGTTACTAGTGGTGTGTGATATTCCCAATCACAGTGTTAACTAGGGTGTGATATACCCTATCACCATGTTACTAGGGTGTGATATACCCTATCACTGTGATACTAGGGTGTGATATACCCTATCACAGTGTTACTAGGGTGTTATATACCCTATCACTGTGTTACTAGGGTGTGATATATATTCCCTATCACTGTGTTACTAGGGTGTGATATATATACCCTATCACCGTGTTACTAGGGTGTGATATACCCTATCACAGTGTTACTAGGGTGTGGTATTCTTAATCACAATGTGGCATATGGTTAACTAGAGGCACTACATTTCGACATATTATGTACTGTGAGCATTATTTGGTATAATGTGAACTAGGGCAGAACTATGGGCGGAACTGAATGAATTCAGTTGCCACCAGCCCTGACCGTGGTATCTCCAGTGGGCATACTTACCCACTCTCCCAAAACAGCCAAGAGAATACCGAAAAAAGGGAGATGCACCCGGCCACATGGAAGAGTGGACAAGTCTCCTGGAGCTGGCTGCCTCCTGTCCGCAGCCTCCCACTTAATGAATGATAATAGGCAGTGTGGGCAGCTGATGGCATAACACCCAATAGCCCACCTACTATTTCACAACTTGGCAAACCCCCCCCAATGGAGCCAACCTAGGTGCAGCAAGTATATATCATCAATAAATAAAAGCACAAACACATTATGCATCTTACTGTATCTATTATAAACCATTTTATTTTGGTAAATGTGAGTTTGCAGATGCCGATCAGTCTCCTGTGGGCAGCGATGTGAGATGCTGCAGGAGCAATGTGATGGGAGGCACTGCTAATATGACGCCGGGGCAGCGAGATACAGTAACATGAGAGACATCACTGAGGCACTGCTGAGGTGCTGCCGGAGCAGTGAGGTGAGAGGCACTGCTGAGATGTACCATGGGCGATGCTGAGATTCTGCAGTCAGATGATGCTGCTTGGTGGAGTCTTGCTTGGTGACGCAGACGCACTGATCTTGACCCTTTGCTGATGTATCTGGCAGATGGACGAGCCGCAGGTGGACGTAGGAGTGTCTTACATTCATCCTTAAAACATGCCGGCTGGTATTTGATCCCCGTACCTGTGCAGGAACTTGTAGCCGCAGTAGATGCTCAGGCAAATAAATATAAGGTAGACTGCCCCAGAAATCAGGAGCCACTTCAGCAATCCATACACAAAGTTCTGGACAATCCCACGTGTCTGGCGCTGTTCCTTGGGGTGCACCTCATGCTGTTCCCGGGGGCGCCCATGATGATGCTCCTGATAACGCCCATGATGTCTCTCTGGATGGCGCCCGTGGTGATGTTCATGGTGGCGAACATAATGCCGAATCTGATGGCGTCCATGGTGAAGTCCCTGATGTTCATGAGTCTTCTCATTAATATGTTCCATGGCGGCTTCGTCCATTGGGTCTTGTGTCCGTCCTGCTGGGAGAGGCCTGGCATAGAGCTCCCCAGGTACCAGGAGGAATATTAATACAATAATAATACAGGAACTCATGGTCCTGGAATAAATCGCGGTTCAACTGAACAATAAGTAACAGAGAACGAAAAGCTGCTGAACTAACCGAAGGTTAAGTGAGCAATGACTGGCAGTGGAACACTGACAGGGTTCCAGGGTTCCAATGATTGTGATGTCACTATGATGTCACAATCACCTTATACACACAAACACAATAACTATAGCTGTGCCAGGGAGCTATCCCTGACTGACTGCTGGAGTCTGTAGGCCAGTGTAGCCGCTGTATTTAGTGGACACATCCAGAGAACCTACTTATAAATACATTTAATATTATTATTATTTTTTATTATTATTATTATTATTATATTTATTTATACATTTTTACCATATTCCCTATTACCATGTTACTAGAGGCATGTGATTTTCCCTGTCACTGTGTTATTAGGGGTGCGTGATATTCCCTATGACCGTGTTACTATGGGTGCGTGATATTCCCTATCACTGTGTTACTATGGTGTGATATTCCCTACCACTGTGTTACTAAGGGTGTGCAATATTCTTAATCATTGTGTTACTATGTTGTGCAATATTCCCTATCACCTTGTTACTAGTGGTGTGTGATATTCTCAATCACCATGTTACTAGGGTGTGATATACCCTATCACTGTGATACTAGGGTGTGATATACCCTATCACTGTGTTACTAGTGTGTGATATACCCTATCACAGTGTTACTAGTGTGTGATATACCCTATCACAGTGTTACTAGGGTGTGATATATATTCCCTATCACTGTGTTACTAGGGTGTGATATATATACCCTATCACCGTGTTACTAGGGTGTGATATACCCTATCACAGTGTTACTAGGGTTTGGTATTCCCAATCACAATGTGGCATATGGTTAACTAGAGGCACTACATTGCGACATAATATGAACTGTGAGCATTATTTGGTATAATGTGAACTGGGGCAGAACTATGGGCGGAACTGAATGAATTCAGTTGCCACCAGCCCTGACCGTGGTATCTCCAGTGGGCATACTTACCCACTCTCCCAAAACAGCCAAGAGAATACCGAAAAAAGGGAGATGCACCCGGCCACATGGAAGAGTGGGCAAGTCTCCCGGAGCTGGCTGCCTCCTGTCCGCAGCCTCCCACTTAATGAATGATAATAGGCAGTGTGGGCAGCTGATGGCATAACACCCAATAGCCCACCTACTATTTCACAACTTGGCAACCCCCCCCCCCCCCCAATGGAGCCAACCTAGGTGCAGCAAGTATATATCATCAATAAATAAAAGCACAAACACATTATGTATCTTACTGTATCTATAAACCATTTTATTTTGGTAAATGTGAGTTTGCAGATGCCGATCAGTCTCCTGTGGGCAGCGATGTGAGATGCTGCAGGAGCAATGTGACGGGAGGCACTGCTAATATGACGCCGGGGCAGCGAGATACAGTAACATGAGAGACATCACTGAGGCACTGCTGAGGTGCTGCCGGAGCAGTGAGGTGAGAGGCACTGCTGAGATGTACCATGGGCGATGCTGAGATTCTGCAGTCAGATGATGCTGCTTGGTGGAGTCTTGCTTGGTGACGCAGACGCTCTGATCTTGACCCTTTGCTGATGTATCTGGCAGATGGACGAGCCGCAGGTAGACATAGGAGTGTCTTACATTAATCCTTAAAACATGCCGGCTGGTATTTGATCCCCGTACCTGTGCAGGAACTTGTAGCCGCAGTAGATGCTCAGGCAAATAAATATAATGTAGACTGCCCCGGAAATCAGGAGCCACTTCAGCAATCCATACACAAAGTTCTGGACAATCCCACGTGTCTGGCGCTGTTCCTTGGGGTGCACCTCATGCTGTTCCTGGGGGCGCCCGTGATGATGCTCCTGATAACGCCCATGATGTCTCTCTGGATGGCGCCCATGGTGATGTTCATGGTGGCGCACATAATGCCGAATCTGATGGCGTCCATGATGAAGTCCCTGATGTTCATGAGTCTTCTCATTAATATGTTCCATGGCGGCTTCGTCCATTGGGCCTTTTGTCCGTCCTGCTGGGAGAGGCCTGGCATAGAGCTCCCCAGGTACCAGGAGGAATATTAATACAATAATAATACAGGAACTCATGGTCCTGGAATAAATCGCGGTTCAACTGAACAATAAGTAACAGAGAACGAAAAGCTGCTGAACTAACCGAAGGTTAAGTGAGCAATGACTGGCAGTGGAACACTGACAGGGTTCCAATGATTGTGATGTCACTATGATGTCACAATCACCTTATACACACAAACACAATAACTATAGCTGTGCCAGGGAGCTATCCCTGACTGACTGCTGGAGTCTGTAGGCCAGTGTAGCCGCTGTATTTAGTGGACACATCCAGAGAACCTACTTATAAATACATTTAATATTATTATTTTTTATTATTATTATTATTATTATTATTATTATTATTATTATTATTATCTTTATTTATACATTTTTTACCATATTCCCTATTACCATGTTACTAGAGGCATGTGATTTTCCCTGTCACTGTGTTATTAGGGGTGCGTGATATTCCCTATCACTGTGTTACTAAGTTGTGATATTCCCTACCACTGTGTTACTAAGGGTGTGCAATATTCTTAATCATTGTGTTACTATGTTGTGCAATATTCCCTATCACCTTGTTACTAGTGGTGTGTGATATTCCCAATCACAGTGTTAACTAGGGTGTGATATACCCTATCACCATGTTACTAGGGTGTGATATACCCTATCACTGTGATACTAGGGTGTGACATACCCTATCACTGTGTTACTAGTGTGTGATATACCCTATCACAGTGTTACTAGGGTGTTATATACCCTATCACTGTGTTACTAGGGTGTGATATATATTCCCTATCACTGTGTTACTAGGGTGTGATATATATATACCCTATCACCGTGTTACTAGGGTGTGATATACCCTATCACAGTGTTACTAGGGTTTGGTATTCCCAATCACAATGTGGCATATGGTTAACTAGAGGCACTACATTGCGACATATTATGAACTGTGAGCATTATTTGGTATAATGTGAACTAGGGCAGAACTATGGGCGGAACTGAATGAATTCAGTTGCCACCAGCCCTGACCGTGGTATCTCCAGTGGGCATATTTACCCACTCTCCCAAAACAGCCAAGAGAATACCAAAAAAAGGGAGATGCACCCGGCCACATGGAAGAGTGGACAAGTCTCCCGGAGCTGGCTGCCTCCTGTCCGCAGCCTCCCACTTAATGAATGATAATAGGCAGTGTGGGCAGCTGATGGCATAACACCCAATAGCCCACCTACTATTTCACAACTTGGCAACCCCCCGCCCTAATGAGCCAACCTAGGTGCAACAAGTATATATCATCAATGAATAAAAGCACAAACACATTATCTATCTTACTGTATCTATAAACCATTTTATTTTGGTAAATGTGAGTTTGCAGATGCCGATCAGTCTCCTGTGGGCAGCGATGTGAGATGCTGCAGGAGCAATGTGACGGGAGGCACTGCTAATATGACGCCGGGGCAGCGAGATACAGTAACATGAGAGACATCACTGAAGCACTGCTGAGGTGCTGCTGGGGCAGTGAGGTGAGAGGCACTGCTGAGATGTACCATGGGCGATGCTGAGATTCTGCAGTCAGATGATGCTGCTTGGTGGAGTCTTGCTTGGTGACGCAGACGCTCTGATCTTGACCCTTTGCTGATGTATCTGGCAGATGGACGAGCCGCAGGTAGACATAGGAGTGTCTTACATTAATCCTTAAAACATGCCGGCTGGTATTTGATCCCCGTACCTGTGCAGGAACTTGTAGCCGCAGTAGATGCTCAGGCAAATAAATATAATGTATACTGCCCCGGAAATCAGGAGCCACTTCAGCAATCCATACACAAAGTTCTGGACAATTCCACGTGTCTGGCGCTGTTCCTTGGCGCGTACCTCATGCTGTTCCCGGGGGCGCCCATGATGATGCTCCTGATAACGCCCATGATGTCTCTCTGGATGGCGCCCATGGTGATGTTCATGGTGGCGAACATAATGCCGAATCTGATGGCGTCCATGGTGATGTTCATGGTGGCGAACATAATGCCGAATCTGATGGCGTCCATGGTGAAGTCCCTGATGTTCATGAGTCTTCTCATTAATATGTTCCATGGCGGCTTCGTCCATTGGGTCTTGTGTCCGTCCTGCTGGGAGAGGCCTGGCATAGAGCTCCCCAGGTACCAGGAGGAATATTAATACAATAATAATACAGGAACTCATGGTCCTGGAATAAATCGCGGTTCAACTGAACAATAAGTAACAGAGAACGAAAAGCTGCTGAACTAACCGAAGGTTAAGTGAGCAATGACTGGCAGTGGAACACTGACAGGGTTCCAATGATTGTGATGTCACTATGATGTCACAATCACCTTATACACACAAACACAATAACTATAGCTGTGCCAGGGAGCTATCCCTGACTGACTGCTGGAGTCTGTAGGCCAGTGTAGCCGCTGTATTTAGTGGACACATCCAGAGAACCTACTTATAAATACATTTAATATTATTATTTTTTATTATTATTATTATTATTATTATTATCTTTATTTATACATTTTTTACCATATTCCCTATTACCATGTTACTAGAGGCATGTGATTTTCCCTGTCACTGTGTTATTAGGGGTGCGTGATATTCCCTATCACTGTGTTACTATGTTGTGATATTCCCTACCACTGTGTTACTAAGGGTGTGCAATATTCTTAATCATTGTGTTACTATGTTGTGCAATATTCCCTATCACCTTGTTACTAGTGGTGTGTGATATTCCCAATCACAGTGTTAACTAGGGTGTGATATACCCTATCACCATGTTACTAGGGTGTGATATACCCTATCACTGTGATACTAGGGTGTGACATACCCTATCACTGTGTTACTAGTGTGTGATATACCCTATCACAGTGTTACTAGGGTGTTATATACCCTATCACTGTGTTACTAGGGTGTGATATATATTCCCTATCACTGTGTTACTAGGGTGTGATATATATATACCCTATCACCGTGTTACTAGGGTGTGATATACCCTATCACAGTGTTACTAGGGTTTGGTATTCCCAATCACAATGTGGCATATGGTTAACTAGAGGCACTACATTGCGACATATTATGAACTGTGAGCATTATTTGGTATAATGTGAACTAGGGCAGAACTATGGGCGGAACTGAATGAATTCAGTTGCCACCAGCCCTGACCGTGGTATCTCCAGTGGGCATATTTACCCACTCTCCCAAAACAGCCAAGAGAATACCAAAAAAAGGGAGATGCACCCGGCCACATGGAAGAGTGGACAAGTCTCCCGGAGCTGGCTGCCTCCTGTCCGCAGCCTCCCACTTAATGAATGATAATAGGCAGTGTGGGCAGCTGATGGCATAACACCCAATAGCCCACCTACTATTTCACAACTTGGCAACCCCCCGCCCTAATGAGCCAACCTAGGTGCAACAAGTATATATCATCAATGAATAAAAGCACAAACACATTATCTATCTTACTGTATCTATAAACCATTTTATTTTGGTAAATGTGAGTTTGCAGATGCCGATCAGTCTCCTGTGGGCAGCGATGTGAGATGCTGCAGGAGCAATGTGACGGGAGGCACTGCTAATATGACGCCGGGGCAGCGAGATACAGTAACATGAGAGACATCACTGAAGCACTGCTGAGGTGCTGCTGGGGCAGTGAGGTGAGAGGCACTGCTGAGATGTACCATGGGCGATGCTGAGATTCTGCAGTCAGATGATGCTGCTTGGTGGAGTCTTGCTTGGTGACGCAGACGCTCTGATCTTGACCCTTTGCTGATGTATCTGGCAGATGGACGAGCCGCAGGTAGACATAGGAGTGTCTTACATTAATCCTTAAAACATGCCGGCTGGTATTTGATCCCCGTACCTGTGCAGGAACTTGTAGCCGCAGTAGATGCTCAGGCAAATAAATATAATGTAGACTGCCCCGGAAATCAGGAGCCACTTCAGCAATCCATACACAAAGTTCTGGACAATTCCACGTGTCTGGCGCTGTTCCTTGGCGCGTACCTCATGCTGTTCCCGGGGGCGCCCATGATGATGCTCCTGATAACGCCCATGATGTCTCTCTGGATGGCGCCCATGGTGATGTTCATGGTGGCGAACATAATGCCGAATCTGATGGCGTCCATGGTGATGTTCATGGTGGCGAACATAATGCCGAATCTGATGGCGTCCATGGTGAAGTCCCTGATGTTCATGAGTCTTCTCATTAATATGTTCCATGGCGGCTTCGTCCATTGGGTCTTGTGTCCGTCCTGCTGGGAGAGGCCTGGCATAGAGCTCCCCAGGTACCAGGAGGAATATTAATACAATAATAATACAGGAACTCATGGTCCTGGAATAAATCGCGGTTCAACTGAACAATAAGTAACAGAGAACGAAAAGCTGCTGAACTAACCGAAGGTTAAGTGAGCAATGACTGGCAGTGGAACTCTGACAGGGTTCCAGGGTTCCAATGATTGTGATGTCACTATGATGTCACAATCACCTTATACACACAAACACAATAACTATAGCTGTGCCAGGGAGCTATCCCTGACTGACTGCTGGAGTCTGTAGGCCAGTGTAGCCGCTGTATTTAGTGGACACATCCAGAGAACCTACTTATAAATACATTTAATATTATTATTATTTTTTATTATTATTATTATTATTATATTTATTTATACATTTTTACCATATTCCCTATTACCATGTTACTAGAGGCATGTGATTTTCCCTGTCACTGTGTTATTAGGGGTGCGTGATATTCCCTATGACCGTGTTACTATGGGTGCGTGATATTCCCTATCACTGTGTTACTATGGTGTGATATTCCCTACCACTGTGTTACTAAGGGTGTGCAATATTCTTAATCATTGTGTTACTATGTTGTGCAATATTGCCTATCACCTTGTTACTAGTGGTGTGTGATATTCCCAATCACCATGTTACTAGGGTGTGATATACCCTATCACTGTGATACTAGGGTGTGATATACCCTATCACTGTGTTACTAGTGTGTGATATACCCTATCACAGTGTTACTAGTGTGTGATATACCCTATCACAGTGTTACTAGGGTGTGATATATATTCCCTATCACTGTGTTACTAGGGTGTGATATATATACCCTATCACCGTGTTACTAGGGTGTGATATACCCTATCACAGTGTTACTAGGGTTTGGTATTCCCAATCACAATGTGGCATATGGTTAACTAGAGGCACTACATTGCGACATAATATGAACTGTGAGCATTATTTGGTATAATGTGAACTGGGGCAGAACTATGGGCGGAACTGAATGAATTCAGTGGCCACCAGCCCTGACCGTGGTATCTCCAGTGGGCATACTTACCCACTCTCCCAAAACAGCCAAGAGAATACCGAAAAAAGGGAGATGCACCCGGCCACATGGAAGAGTGGGCAAGTCTCCCGGAGCTGGCTGCCTCCTGTCCGCAGCCTCCCACTTAATGAATGATAATAGGCAGTGTGGGCAGCTGATGGCATAACACCCAATAGCCCACCTACTATTTCACAACTTGGCAACCCCCCCCCCCCCCCCCCCCAATGGAGCCAACCTAGGTGCAACAAGTATATATCATCAATAAATAAAAGCACAAACACATTATGTATCTTACTGTATCTATAAACCATTTTATTTTGGTAAATGTGAGTTTGCAGATGCCGATCAGTCTCCTGTGGGCAGCGATGTGAGATGCTGCAGGAGCAATGTGACGGGAGGCACTGCTAATATGACGCCGGGGCAGCGAGATACAGTAACATGAGAGACATCACTGAGGCACTGCTGAGGTGCTGCCGGAGCAGTGAGGTGAGAGGCACTGCTGAGATGTAGCATGGGCGATGCTGAGATTCTGCAGTCAGATGATGCTGCTTGGTGGAGTCTTGCTTGGTGACGCAGACGCTCTGATCTTGACCCTTTGCTGATGTATCTGGCAGATGGACGAGCCGCAGGTAGACATAGGAGTGTCTTACATTAATCCTTAAAACATGCCGGCTGGTATTTGATCCCCGTACCTGTGCAGGAACTTGTAGCCGCAGTAGATGCTCAGGCAAATAAATATAATGTAGACTGCCCCGGAAATCAGGAGCCACTTCAGCAATCCATACACAAAGTTCTGGACAATCCCACGTGTCTGGCGCTGTTCCTTGGGGTGCACCTCATGCTGTTCCTGGGGGCGCCCGTGATGATGCTCCTGATAACGCCCATGATGTCTCTCTGGATGGCGCCCATGGTGATGTTCATGGTGGCGCACATAATGCCGAATCTGATGGCGTCCATGATGAAGTCCCTGATGTTCATGAGTCTTCTCATTAATATGTTCCATGGCAGCTTCGTCCATTGGGCCTTTTGTCCGTCCTGCTGGGAGAGGCCTGGCATAGAGCTCCCCAGGTACCAGGAGGAATATTAATACAATAATAATACAGGAACTCATGGTCCTGGAATAAATCGCGGTTCAACTGAACAATAAGTAACAGAGAACGAAAAGCTGCTGAACTAACCGAAGGTTAAGTGAGCAATGACTGGCAGTGGAACACTGACAGGGTTCCAATGATTGTGATGTCACTATGATGTCACAATCACCTTATACACACAAACACAATAACTATAGCTGTGCCAGGGAGCTATCCCTGACTGACTGCTGGAGTCTGTAGGCCAGTGTAGCCGCTGTATTTAGTGGACACATCCAGAGAACCTACTTATAAATACATTTAATATTATTATTATTTTTTATTATTATTATTATTATCTTTATTTATACATTTTTTACCATATTCCCTATTACCATGTTACTAGAGGCATGTGATTTTCCCTGTCACTGTGTTATTAGGGGTGCGTGATATTCCCTATCACTGTGTTACTATGTTGTGATATTCCCTATCACTGTGTTACTAGGGGTGTGCAATATTCTTAATCATTGTGTTACTATGTTGTGCAATATTCCCTATCACCTTGTTACTAGTGGTGTGTGATATTCCCAATCACAGTGTTAACTAGGGTGTGATATACCCTATCACCATGTTACTAGGGTGTGATATACCCTATCACTGTGATACTAGGGTGTGACATACCCTATCACTGTGTTACTAGTGTGTGATATACGCTATCACAGTGTTACTAGGGTGTTATATACCCTATCACTGTGTTACTAGGGTGTGATATATATTCCCTATCACTGTGTTACTAGGGTGTGATATATATATATACCCTATCACCGTGTTACTAGGGTGTGATATACCCTATCACAGTGTTACTAGGGTTTGGTATTCCCAATCACAATGTGGCATATGGTTAACTAGAGGCACTACATTGCGACATATTATGAACTGTGAGCATTATTTGGTATAATGTGAACTAGGGCAGAACTATGGGCGGAACTGAATGAATTCAGTTGCCACCAGCCCTGACCGTGGTATCTCCAGTGGGCATACTTACCCACTCTCCCAAAACAGCCAAGAGAATACCAAAAAAAGGGAGATGCACCCGGCCACATGGAAGAGTGGACAAGTCTCCCGGAGCTGGCTGCCTCCTGTCCGCAGCCTCCCACTTAATGAATGATAATAGGCAGTGTGGGCAGCTGATGGCATAACACCCAATAGCCCACCTACTATTTCACAACTTGGCAACCCCCCCCCCCTAATGAGCCAACCTAGGTGCAACAAGTATATATCATCAATGAATAAAAGCACAAACACATTATCTATCTTACTGTATCTATAAACCATTTTATTTTGGTAAATGTGAGTTTGCAGATGCCGATCAGTCTCCTGTGGGCAGCGCTGTGAGATGCTGCAGGAGCAATGTGACGGGAGGCACTGCTAATATGACGCCGGGGCAGCGAGATACAGTAACATGAGAGACATCACTGAAGCACTGCTGAGGTGCTGCTGGGGCAGTGAGGTGAGAGGCACTGCTGAGATGTACCATGGGCGATGCTGAGATTCTGCAGTCAGATGATGCTGCTTGGTGGAGTCTTGCTTGGTGACGCAGACGCTCTGATCTTGACCCTTTGCTGATGTATCTGGCAGATGGACGAGCCGCAGGTAGACATAGGAGTGTCTTACATTAATCCTTAAAACATGCCGGCTGGTATTTGATCCCCGTACCTGTGCAGGAACTTGTAGCCGCAGTAGATGCTTAGGCAAATAAATATAATGTATACTGCCCCGGAAATCAGGAGCCACTTCAGCAATCCATACACAAAGTTCTGGACAATTCCACGTGTCTGGCGCTGTTCCTTGGCGCGTACCTCATGCTGTTCCCGGGGGCGCCCATGATGATGCTCCTGATAACGCCCATGATGTCTCTCTGGATGGCGCCCATGGTGATGTTCATGGTGGCGAACATAATGCCGAATCTGATGGCGTCCATGGTGATGTTCATGGTGGCGAACATAATGCCGAATCTGATGGCGTCCATGGTGAAGTCCCTGATGTTCATGAGTCTTCTCATTAATATGTTCCATGGCGGCTTCGTCCATTGGGTCTTGTGTCCGTCCTGCTGGGAGAGGCCTGGCATAGAGCTCCCCAGGTACCAGGAGGAATATTAATACAATAATAATACAGGAACTCATGGTCCTGGAATAAATCGCGGTTCAACTGAACAATAAGTAACAGAGAACGAAAAGCTGCTGAACTAACCGAAGGTTAAGTGAGCAATGACTGGCAGTGGAACACTGACAGGGTTCCAGGGTTCCAATGATTGTGATGTCACTATGATGTCACAATCACCTTATACACACAAACACAATAACTATAGCTGTGCCAGGGAGCTATCCCTGACTGACTGCTGGAGTCTGTAGGCCAGTGTAGCCGCTGTATTTAGTGGACACATCCAGAGAACCTACTTATAAATACATTTAATATTATTATTATTTTTTATTATTATTATTATTATTATTATTATATTTATTTATACATTTTTACCATATTCCCTATTACCATGTTACTAGAGGCATGTGATTTTCCCTGTCACTGTGTTATTAGGGTTGCGTGATATTCCCTATGACCGTGTTACTATGGGTGCGTGATATTCCCTATCATTGTGTTACTATGGTGTGATATTCCCTACCACTGTGTTACTAAGGGTGTGCAATATTCTTAATCATTGTGTTACTATGTTGTGCAATATTGCCTATCACCTTGTTACTAGTGGTGTGTGATATTCCCAATCACCATGTTACTAGGGTGTGATATACCCTATCACTGTGATACTAGGGTGTGATATACCCTATCACTGTGTTACTAGTGTGTGATATACCCTATCACAGTGTTACTAGTGTGTGATATACCCTATCACAGTGTTACTAGGGTGTGATATATATTCCCTATCACTGTGTTACTAGGGTGTTATATATATACCCTATCACCGTGTTACTAGGGTGTGATATACCCTATCACAGTGTTACTAGGGTTTGGTATTCCCAATCACAATGTGGCATATGGTTAACTAGAGGCACTACATTGCGACATAATATGAACTGTGAGCATTATTTGGTATAATGTGAACTGGGGCAGAACTATGGGCGGAACTGAATGAATTCAGTGGCCACCAGCCCTGACCGTGGTATCTCCAGTGGGCATACTTACCCACTCTCCCAAAACAGCCAAGAGAATACCGAAAAAAGGGAGATGCACCCGGCCACATGGAAGAGTGGGCAAGTCTCCCGGAGCTGGCTGCCTCCTGTCCGCAGCCTCCCACTTAATGAATGATAATAGGCAGTGTGGGCAGCTGATGGCATAACACCCAATAGCCCACCTACTATTTCACAACTTGGCAACCCCCCCCCCCCCCCCCAATGGAGCCAACCTAGGTGCAACAAGTATATATCATCAATAAATAAAAGCACAAACACATTATGTATCTTACTGTATCTATAAACCATTTTATTTTGGTAAATGTGAGTTTGCAGATGCCGATCAGTCTCCTGTGGGCAGCGATGTGAGATGCTGCAGGAGCAATGTGACGGGAGGCACTGCTAATATGACGCCGGGGCAGCGAGATACAGTAACATGAGAGACATCACTGAGGCACTGCTGAGGTGCTGCTGGGGCAGTGAGGTGAGAGGCACTGCTGAGATGTACCATGGGCGATGCTGAGATTCTGCAGTCAGATGATGCTGCTTGGTGGAGTCTTGCTTGGTGACGCAGACGCTCTGATCTTGACCCTTTGCTGATGTATCTGGCAGATGGACGAGCCGCAGGTAGACATAGGAGTGTCTTACATTAATCCTTAAAACATGCCGGCTGGTATTTGATCCCCGTACCTGTGCAGGAACTTGTAGCCGCAGTAGATGCTTAGGCAAATAAATATAATGTATACTGCCCCGGAAATCAGGAGCCACTTCAGCAATCCATACACAAAGTTCTGGACAATTCCACGTGTCTGGCGCTGTTCCTTGGCGCGTACCTCATGCTGTTCCCGGGGGCGCCCATGATGATGCTCCTGATAACGCCCATGATGTCTCTCTGGATGGCGCCCATGGTGATGTTCATGGTGGCGAACATAATGCCGAATCTGATGGCGTCCATGGTGATGTTCATGGTGGCGAACATAATGCCGAATCTGATGGCGTCCATGGTGAAGTCCCTGATGTTCATGAGTCTTCTCATTAATATGTTCCATGGCGGCTTCGTCCATTGGGTCTTGTGTCCGTCCTGCTGGGAGAGGCCTGGCATAGAGCTCCCCAGGTACCAGGAGGAATATTAATACAATAATAATACAGGAACTCATGGTCCTGGAATAAATCGCGGTTCAACTGAACAATAAGTAACAGAGAACGAAAAGCTGCTGAACTAACCGAAGGTTAAGTGAGCAATGACTGGCAGTGGAACACTGACAGGGTTCCAGGGTTCCAATGATTGTGATGTCACTATGATGTCACAATCACCTTATACACACAAACACAATAACTATAGCTGTGCCAGGGAGCTATCCCTGACTGACTGCTGGAGTCTGTAGGCCAGTGTAGCCGCTGTATTTAGTGGACACATCCAGAGAACCTACTTATAAATACATTTAATATTATTATTATTTTTTATTATTATTATTATTATTATTATTATTATATTTATTTATACATTTTTACCATATTCCCTATTACCATGTTACTAGAGGCATGTGATTTTCCCTGTCACTGTGTTATTAGGGTTGCGTGATATTCCCTATGACCGTGTTACTATGGGTGCGTGATATTCCCTATCATTGTGTTACTATGGTGTGATATTCCCTACCACTGTGTTACTAAGGGTGTGCAATATTCTTAATCATTGTGTTACTATGTTGTGCAATATTGCCTATCACCTTGTTACTAGTGGTGTGTGATATTCCCAATCACCATGTTACTAGGGTGTGATATACCCTATCACTGTGATACTAGGGTGTGATATACCCTATCACTGTGTTACTAGTGTGTGATATACCCTATCACAGTGTTACTAGTGTGTGATATACCCTATCACAGTGTTACTAGGGTGTGATATATATTCCCTATCACTGTGTTACTAGGGTGTTATATATATACCCTATCACCGTGTTACTAGGGTGTGATATACCCTATCACAGTGTTACTAGGGTTTGGTATTCCCAATCACAATGTGGCATATGGTTAACTAGAGGCACTACATTGCGACATAATATGAACTGTGAGCATTATTTGGTATAATGTGAACTGGGGCAGAACTATGGGCGGAACTGAATGAATTCAGTGGCCACCAGCCCTGACCGTGGTATCTCCAGTGGGCATACTTACCCACTCTCCCAAAACAGCCAAGAGAATACCGAAAAAAGGGAGATGCACCCGGCCACATGGAAGAGTGGGCAAGTCTCCCGGAGCTGGCTGCCTCCTGTCCGCAGCCTCCCACTTAATGAATGATAATAGGCAGTGTGGGCAGCTGATGGCATAACACCCAATAGCCCACCTACTATTTCACAACTTGGCAACCCCCCCCCCCCCCCCCCAATGGAGCCAACCTAGGTGCAACAAGTATATATCATCAATAAATAAAAGCACAAACACATTATGTATCTTACTGTATCTATAAACCATTTTATTTTGGTAAATGTGAGTTTGCAGATGCCGATCAGTCTCCTGTGGGCAGCGATGTGAGATGCTGCAGGAGCAATGTGATGGGAGGCACTGCTAATATGACGCCGGGGCAGCGAGATACAGTAACATGAGAGACATCACTGAGGCACTGCTGAGGTGCTGCCGGAGCAGTGAGGTGAGAGGCACTGCTGAGATGTAGCATGGGCGATGCTGAGATTCTGCAGTCAGATGATGCTGCTTGGTAGAGTCTTGCTTGGAGAAGCAGACGCTCTGATCTTGACCCTTTGCTGATGTATCTGGCAGATGGACGAGCCGCAGGTAGACATAGGAGTGTCTTACATTAATCCTTAAAACATGCCGGCTGGTATTTGATCCCCGTACCTGTGCAGGAACTTGTAGCCGCAGTAGATGCTCAGGCAAATAAATATAATGTAGACTGCCCCGGAAATCAGGAGCCACTTCAGCAATCCATACACAAAGTTCTGGACAATCCCACGTGTCTGGCGCTGTTCCTTGGGGTGCACCTCATGCTGTTCCTGGGGGCGCCCGTGATGATGCTCCTGATAACGCCCATGATGTCTCTCTGGATGGCGCCCATGGTGATGTTCATGGTGGCGCACATAATGCCGAATCTGATGGCGTCCATGATGAAGTCCCTGATGTTCATGAGTCTTCTCATTAATATGTTCCATGGCAGCTTCGTCCATTGGGCCTTTTGTCCGTCCTGCTGGGAGAGGCCTGGCATAGAGCTCCCCAGGTACCAGGAGGAATATTAATACAATAATAATACAGGAACTCATGGTCCTGGAATAAATCGCGGTTCAACTGAACAATAAGTAACAGAGAACGAAAAGCTGCTGAACTAACCGAAGGTTAAGTGAGCAATGACTGGCAGTGGAACACTGACAGGGTTCCAATGATTGTGATGTCACTATGATGTCACAATCACCTTATACACACAAACACAATAACTATAGCTGTGCCAGGGAGCTATCCCTGACTGACTGCTGGAGTCTGTAGGCCAGTGTAGCCGCTGTATTTAGTGGACACATCCAGAGAACCTACTTATAAATACATTTAATATTATTATTATTTTTTATTATTATTATTATTATTATTATTATCTTTATTTATACATTTTTTACCATATTCCCTATTACCATGTTACTAGAGGCATGTGATTTTCCCTGTCACTGTGTTATTAGGGGTGCGTGATATTCCCTATCACTGTGTTACTATGTTGTGATATTCCCTACCACTGTGTTACTAAGGGTGTGCAATATTCTTAATCATTGTGTTACTATGTTGTGCAATATTCCCTATCACCTTGTTACTAGTGGTGTGTGATATTCCCAATCACAGTGTTAACTAGGGTGTGATATACCCTATCCCCATGTTACTAGGGTGTGATATACCCTATCACTGTGATACTAGGGTGTGACATACCCTATCACTGTGTTACTAGTGTGTGATATACCCTATCACAGTGTTACTAGGGTGTTATATACCCTATCACTGTGTTACTAGGGTGTGATATATATTCCCTATCACTGTGTTACTAGGGTGTGATATATATATACCCTATCACCGTGTTACTAGGGTGTGATATACCCTATCACAGTGTTACTAGGGTTTGGTATTCCCAATCACAATGTGGCATATGGTTAACTAGAGGCACTACATTGCGACATATTATGAACTGTGAGCATTATTTGGTATAATGTGAACTAGGGCAGAACTATGGGCGGAACTGAATGAATTCAGTTGCCACCAGCCCTGACCGTGGTATCTCCAGTGGGCATACTTACCCACTCTCCCAAAACAGCCAAGAGAATACCAAAAAAAGGGAGATGCACCCGGCCACATGGAAGAGTGGACAAGTCTCCCGGAGCTGGCTGCCTCCTGTCCGCAGCCTCACACTTAATGAATGATAATAGGCAGTGTGGGCAGCTGATGGCATAACACCCAATAGCCCACCTACTATTTCACAACTTGGCAACCCCCCCCCCTAATGAGCCAACCTAGGTGCAACAAGTATATATCATCAATGAATAAAAGCACAAACACATTATCTATCTTACTGTATCTATAAACCATTTTATTTTGGTAAATGTGAGTTTGCAGATGCCGATCAGTCTCCTGTGGGCAGCGATGTGAGATGCTGCAGGAGCAATGTGACGGGAGGCACTGCTAATATGACGCCGGGGCAGCGAGATACAGTAACATGAGAGACATCACTGAAGCACTGCTGAGGTGCTGCTGGGGCAGTGAGGTGAGAGGCACTGCTGAGATGTACCATGGGCGATGCTGAGATTCTGCAGTCAGATGATGCTGCTTGGTGGAGTCTTGCTTGGTGACGCAGACGCTCTGATCTTGACCCTTTGCTGATGTATCTGGCAGATGGACGAGCCGCAGGTAGACATAGGAGTGTCTTACATTAATCCTTAAAACATGCCGGCTGGTATTTGATCCCCGTACCTGTGCAGGAACTTGTAGCCGCAGTAGATGCTCAGGCAAATAAATATAATGTATACTGCCCCGGAAATCAGGAGCCACTTCAGCAATCCATACACAAAGTTCTGGACAATTCCACGTGTCTGGCGCTGTTCCTTGGCGCGTACCTCATGCTGTTCCTGAGGGCGCCCATGATGATGCTCCTGATAACGCCCATGATGTCTCTCTGGATGGCGCCCATGGTGATGTTCATGGTGGCGAACATAATGCCGAATCTGATGGCGTCCATGGTGATGTTCATGGTGGCGAACATAATGCCGAATCTGATGGCGTCCATGGTGAAGTCCCTGATGTTCATGAGTCTTCTCATTAATATGTTCCATGGCGGCTTCGTCCATTGGGTCTTGTGTCCGTCCTGCTGGGAGAGGCCTGGCATAGAGCTCCCCAGGTACCAGGAGGAATATTAATACAATAATAATACAGGAACTCATGGTCCTGGAATAAATCGCGGTTCAACTGAACAATAAGTAACAGAGAACGAAAAGCTGCTGAACTAACCGAAGGTTAAGTGAGCAATGACTGGCAGTGGAACACTGACAGGGTTCCAGGGTTCCAATGATTGTGATGTCACTATGATGTCACAATCACCTTATACACACAAACACAATAACTATAGCTGTGCCAGGGAGCTATCCCTGACTGACTGCTGGAGTCTGTAGGCCAGTGTAGCCGCTGTATTTAGTGGACACATCCAGAGAACCTACTTATAAATACATTTAATATTATTATTATTTTTTATTATTATTATTATTATATTTATTTATACATTTTTACCATATTCCCTATTACCATGTTACTAGAGGCATGTGATTTTCCCTGTCACTGTGTTATTAGGGGTGCGTGATATTCCCTATGACCGTGTTACTATGGGTGCGTGATATTCCCTATCACTGTGTTACTATGGTGTGATATTCCCTACCACTGTGTTACTAAGGGTGTGCAATATTCTTAATCATTGTGTTACTATGTTGTGCAATATTGCCTATCACCTTGTTACTAGTGGTGTGTGATATTCCCAATCACCATGTTACTAGGGTGTGATATACCCTATCACTGTGATACTAGGGTGTGATATACCCTATCACTGTGTTACTAGTGTGTGATATACCCTATCACTGTGTTACTAGTGTGTGATATACCCTATCACAGTGTTACTAGTGTGTGATATACCCTATCACAGTGTTACTAGGGTGTGATATATATTCCCTATCACTGTGTTACTAGGGTGTGATATATATACCCTATCACCGTGTTACTAGGGTGTGATATACCCTATCACAGTGTTACTAGGGTTTGGTATTCCCAATCACAATGTGGCATATGGTTAACTAGAGGCACTAAATTGCGACATAATATGAACTGTGAGCATTATTTGGTATAATGTGAACTGGGGCAGAACTATGGGCGGAACTGAATGAATTCAGTTGCCACCAGCCCTGACCGTGGTATCTCCAGTGGGCATACTTACCCACTCTCCCAAAACAGCCAAGAGAATACCGAAAAAAGGTTGATGCACCCGGCCACATGGAAGAGTGGGCAAGTCTCCCAGAGCTGGCTGCCTCCTGTCCGCAGCCTCCCACTTAATGAATGATAATAGGCAGTGTGGGCAGCTGATGGCATAACACCCAATAGCCCACCTACTATTTCACAACTTGGCATCCCCCCCCCCCCCAATGGAGCCAACCTAGGTGCAACAAGTATATATCATCAATAAATAAAAGCACAAACACATTATGTATCTTACTGTATCTATAAACCATTTTATTTTGGTAAATGTGAGTTTGCAGATGCCGATCAGTCTCCTGTGGGCAGCGATGTGAGATGCTGCAGGAGCAATGTGACGGGAGGCACTGCTAATATGACGCCGGGGCAGCGAGATACAGTAACATGAGAGACATCACTGAAGCACTGCTGAGGTGCTGCTTGGGCAGTGAGGTGAGAGGCACTGCTGAGATGTACCATGGGCGATGCTGAGATTCTGCAGTCAGATGATGCTGCTTGGTGGAGTCTTGCTTGGTGACGCAGACGCTCTGATCTTGACCCTTTGCTGATGTATCTGGCAGATGGACGAGCCGCAGGTAGACATAGGAGTGTCTTACATTAATCCTTAAAACATGCCGGCTGGTATTTGATCCCCATACCTGTGCAGGAACTTGTAGCCGCAGTAGATGCTCAGGCAAATAAATATAATGTATACTGCCCCGGAAATCAGGAGCCACTTCAGCAATCCATACACAAAGTTCTGGACAATTCCACGTGTCTGGCGCTGTTCCTTGGCGCGTACCTCATGCTGTTCCCGGGGGCGCCCATGATGATGCTCCTGATAACGCCCATGATGTCTCTCTGGATGGCGCCCATGGTGATGTTCATGGTGGCGAACATAATGCCGAATCTGATGGCGTCCATGGTGATGTTCATGGTGGCGAACATAATGCCGAATCTGATGGCGTCCATGGTGAAGTCCCTGATGTTCATGAGTCTTCTCATTAATATGTTCCATGGCGGCTTCGTCCATTGGGTCTTGTGTCCGTCCTGCTGGGAGAGGCCTGGCATAGAGCTCCCCAGGTACCAGGAGGAATATTAATACAATAATAATACAGGAACTCATGGTCCTGGAATAAATCGCGGTTCAACTGAACAATAAGTAACAGAGAACGAAAAGCTGCTGAACTAACCGAAGGTTAAGTGAGCAATGACTGGCAGTGAAACACTGACAGGGTTCCAGGGTTCCAATGATTGTGATGTCACTATGATGTCACAATCACCTTATACACACAAACACAATAACTATAGCTGTGCCAGGGAGCTATCCCTGACTGACTGCTGGAGTCTGTAGGCCAGTGTAGCCGCTGTATTTAGTGGACACATCCAGAGAACCTACTTATAAATACATTTAATATTATTATTATTTTTTATTATTATTATTATTATATTTATTTATACATTTTTACCATATTCCCTATTACCATGTTACTAGAGGCATGTGATTTTCCCTGTCACTGTATTATTAGGGGTGCGTGATATTCCCTATGACCGTGTTACTATGGGTGCGTGATATTCCCTATCACTGTGTTACTATGGTGTGATATTCCCTACCACTGTGTTACTAAGGGTGTGCAATATTCTTAATCATTGTGTTACTATGTTGTGCAATATTCCCTATCACCTTGTTACTAGTGGTGTGTGATATTCCCAATCACCATGTTACTAGGGTGTGATATACCCTATCACTGTGATACTAGGGTGTGATATACCCTATCACTGTGTTACTAGTGTGTGATATATCCTATCACAGTGTTACTAGTGTGTGATATACCCTATCACAGTGTTACTAGGGTGTGATATATATTCCCTATCACTGTGTTACTAGGGTGTGATATATATACCCTATCACCGTGTTACTAGGGTGTGATATACCCTATCACCGTGTTACTAGGGTTTGGTATTCCCAATCACAATGTGGCATATGGTTAACTAGAGGCACTACATTGCGACATAATATGAACTGTGAGCATTATTTGGTATAATGTGAACTGGGGCAGAACTATGGGCGGAACTGAATGAATTCAGTTGCCACCAGCCCTGACCGTGGTATCTCCAGTGGGCATACTTACCCACTCTCCCAAAACAGCCAAGAGAATACTGAAAAAAGGGAGATGCACCCGGCCACATGGAAGAGTGGGCAAGTCTCCCGGAGCTGGCTGCCTCCTGTCCGCAGCCTCCCACTTAATGAATGATAATAGGCAGTGTGGGCAGCTGATGGCATAACACCCAATAGCCCACCTACTATTTCACAACTTGGCAACCCCCCCCCCCCCCATATGGAGCCAACCTAGGTGCAACAAGTATATATCATCAATAAATAAAAGCACAAACACATTATGTATCTTACTGTATCTATAAACCATTTTATTTTGGTAAATGTGAGTTTGCAGATGCCGATCAGTCTCCTGTGGGCAGTGATGTGAGATGCTGCAGGAGCAATGTGACGGGAGGCACTGCTAATATGACGCCGGGGCAGCGAGATACAGTAACATGAGAGACATCACTGAGGCACTGCTGAGGTGCTGCCGGAGCAGTGAGGTGAGAGGCACTGCTGAGATGTACCATGGGCGATGCTGAGATTCTGCAGTCAGATGATGCTGCTTGGTGGAGTCTTGCTTGGTGACGCAGACGCTCTGATCTTGACCCTTTGCTGATGTATCTGGCAGATGGACGAGCCGCAGGTAGACATAGGAGTGTCTTACATTAATCCTTAAAACATGCCGGCTGGTATTTGATCCCCGTACCTGTGCAGGAACTTGTAGCCGCAGTAGATGCTCAGGCAAATAAATATAATGTAGACTGCCCCGGAAATCAGGAGCCACTTCAGCAATCCATACACAAAGTTCTGGACAATCCCACGTGTCTGGCGCTGTTCCTTGGGGTGCACCTCATGCTGTTCCTGGGGGCGCCCGTGATGATGCTCCTGATAACGCCCATGATGTCTCTCTGGATGGCGCCCATGGTGATGTTCATGGTGGCGCACATAATGCCGAATCTGATGGCGTCCATGATGAAGTCCCTGATGTTCATGAGTCTTCTCATTAATATGTTCCATGGCGGCTTCGTCCATTGGGCCTTTTGTCCGTCCTGCTGGGAGAGGCCTGGCATAGAGCTCCCCAGGTACCAGGAGGAATATTAATACAATAATAATACAGGAACTCATGGTCCTGGAATAAATCGCGGTTCAACTGAACAATAAGTAACAGAGAACGAAAAGCTGCTGAACTAACCGAAGGTTAAGTGAGCAATGACTGGCAGTGGAACACTGACAGGGTTCCAATGATTGTGATGTCACTATGATGTCACAATCACCTTATACACACAAACACAATAACTATAGCTGTGCCAGGGAGCTATCCCTGACTGACTGCTGGAGTCTGTAGGCCAGTGTAGCCGCTGTATTTAGTGGACACATCCAGAGAACCTACTTATAAATACATTTAATATTATTATTATTTTTTATTATTATTATTATTATTATTATCTTTATTTATAAATTTTTTACCATATTCCCTATTACCATGTTACTAGAGGCATGTGATTTTCCCTGTCACTGTGTTATTAGGGGTGCGTGATATTCCCTATCACTGTGTTACTATGTTGTGATATTCCCTACCACTGTGTTACTAAGGGTGTGCAATATTCTTAATCATTGTGTTACTATGTTGTGCAATATTCCCTATCACCTTGTTACTAGTGGTGTGTGATATTCCCAATCACAGTGTTAACTAGGGTGTGATATACCCTATCACCATGTTACTAGGGTGTGATATACCCTATCACTGTGATACTAGGGTGTGACATACCCTATCACTGTGTTACTAGTGTGTGATATACCCTATCACAGTGTTACTAGGGTGTTATATACCCTATCACTGTGTTACTAGGGTGTGATATATATTCCCTATCACTGTGTTACTAGGGTGTGATATATATATACCCTATCACCGTGTTACTAGGGTGTGATATACCCTATCACAGTGTTACTAGGGTTTGGTATTCCCAATCACAATGTGGCATATGGTTAACTAGAGGCACTACATTGCGACATATTATGAACTGTGAGCATTATTTGGTATAATGTGAACTAGGGCAGAACTATGGGCGGAACTGAATGAATTCAGTTGCCACCAGCCCTGACCGTGGTATCTCCAGTGGGCATACCCACTCTCCCAAAACAGCCAAGAGAATACTGAAAAAAGGGAGATGCACCCGGCCACATGGAAGAGTGGGCAAGTCTCCCGGAGCTGGCTGCCTCCTGTCCGCAGCCTCCCACTTAATGAATGATAATAGGCAGTGTGGGCAGCTGATGGCATAACACCCAATAGCCCACCTACTATTTCACAACTTGGCAAACCCCCCCCCCCCCCCCAATGGAGCCAACCTAGGTGCAACAAGTATATATCATCAATAAATAAAAGCACAAACACATTATGTATCTTACTGTATCTATAAACCATTTTATTTTGGTAAATGTGAGTTTGCAGATGCCGATCAGTCTCCTGTGGGCAGCGATGTGAGATGCTGCAGGAGCAATGTGACGGGAGGCACTGCTAATATGACGCCGGGGCAGCGAGATACAGTAACATGAGAGACATCACTGAGGCACTGCTGAGGTGCTGCTGGGGCAGTGAGGTGAGAGGCATTGCTGAGATGTACCATGGGCGATGCTGAGATGCTGCAGTCAGATGATGCTGCTTGGTGGAGTCTTGCTTGGTGACGCAGACGCTCTGATCTTGACCCTTTGCTGATGTATCTGGCAGATGGACGAGCCGCAGGTAGACATAGGAGTGTCTTATATTAATCCTTAAAACATGCCGGCTGGTATTTGATCCCCGTACCTGTGCAGGAACTTGTAGCCGCAGTAGATGCTCAGGCAAATAAATATGAGGTAGACTGCCCCGGAAATCAGGAGCCACTTCAGCAATCCATACACAAAGTTCTGGACAATTCCACGTGTCTGGCGCTGTTCCTTGGGGTACACCTCATGCTGTTCCTGGGGGCGCCCATGATGATGCTCCTGATAACGCCCATGATGTCTCTCTGGATGGCGCCCATGGTGATGTTCATGGTGGCGAACATAATGCCGAATCTGATGGCGTCCATGGTGATGTTCATGGTGGCGAACATAATGCCGAATCTGATGGCGTCCATGGTGAAGTCCCTGATGTTCATGAGTCTTCTCATTAATATGTTCCATGGCGGCTTCGTCCATTGGGTCTTGTGTCCGTCCTGCTGGGAGAGGCCTGGCATAGAGCTCCCCAGGTACCAGGAGGAATATTAATACAATAATAATACAGGAACTCATGGTCCTGGAATAAATCGCGGTTCAACTGAACAATAAGTAACAGAGAACGAAAAGCTGCTGAACTAACCGAAGGTTAAGTGAGCAATGACTGGCAGTGGAACACTGACAGGGTTCCAGGGTTCCAATGATTGTGATGTCACTATGATGTCACAATCACCTTATACACACAAACACAATAACTATAGCTGTGCCAGGGAGCTATCCCTGACTGACTGCTGGAGTCTGTAGGCCAGTGTAGCCGCTGTATTTAGTGGACACATCCAGAGAACCTACTTATAAATACATTTAATATTATTATTATTTTTTATTATTATTATTATTATTATATTTATTTATACATTTTTACCATATTCCCTATTACCATGTTACTAGAGGCATGTGATTTTCCCTGTCACTGTGTTATTAGGGGTGCGTGATATTCCCTATGACCGTGTTACTATGGGTGCGTGATATTCCCTATCACTGTGTTACTATGGTGTGATATTCCCTACCACTGTGTTACTAAGGGTGTGCAATATTCTTAATCATTGTGTTACTATGTTGTGCAATATTCCCTATCACCTTGTTACTAGTGGTGTGTGATATTCCCAATCACCATGTTACTAGGGTGTGATATACCCTATCACTGTGATACTAGGGTGTGATATACCCTATCACTGTGTTACTAGTGTGTGATATACCCTATCACAGTGTTACTAGTGTGTGATATACCCTATCACAGTGTTACTAGGGTGTGATATATATTCCCTATCACTGTGTTACTAGGGTGTGATATATATACCCTATCACCGTGTTACTAGGGTGTGATATACCCTATCACAGTGTTACTAGGGTTTGGTATTCCCAATCACAATGTGGCATATGGTTAACTAGAGGCACTACATTGCGACATAATATGAACTGTGAGCATTATTTGGTATAATGTGAACTGGGGCAGAACTATGGGCGGAACTGAATGAATTCAGTTGCCACCAGCCCTGACCGTGGTATCTCCAGTGGGCATACCCACTCTCCCAAAACAGCCAAGAGAATACTGAAAAAAGGGAGATGCACCCGGCCACATGGAAGAGTGGGCAAGTCTCCCGGAGCTGGCTGCCTCCTGTCCGCAGCCTCCCACTTAATGAATGATAATAGGCAGTGTGGGCAGCTGATGGCATAACACCCAATAGCCCACCTACTATTTCACAACTTGGCAAACCCCCCCCCCCCCCCCCAATGGAGCCAACCTAGGTGCAACAAGTATATATCATCAATAAATAAAAGCACAAACACATTATGTATCTTACTGTATCTATAAACCATTTTATTTTGGTAAATGTGAGTTTGCAGATGCCGATCAGTCTCCTGTGGGCAGCGATGTGAGATGCTGCAGGAGCAATGTGACGGGAGGCACTGCTAATATGACGCCGGGGCAGCGAGATACAGTAACATGAGAGACATCACTGAGGCACTGCTGAGGTGCTGCTGGGGCAGTGAGGTGAGAGGCATTGCTGAGATGTACCATGGGCGATGCTGAGATGCTGCAGTCAGATGATGCTGCTTGGTGGAGTCTTGCTTGGTGACGCAGACGCTCTGATCTTGACCCTTTGCTGATGTATCTGGCAGATGGACGAGCCGCAGGTAGACATAGGAGTGTCTTATATTAATCCTTAAAACATGCCGGCTGGTATTTGATCCCCGTACCTGTGCAGGAACTTGTAGCCGCAGTAGATGCTCAGGCAAATAAATATGAGGTAGACTGCCCCGGAAATCAGGAGCCACTTCAGCAATCCATACACAAAGTTCTGGACAATTCCACGTGTCTGGCGCTGTTCCTTGGGGTACACCTCATGCTGTTCCTGGGGGCGCCCATGATGATGCTCCTGATAACGCCCATGATGTCTCTCTGGATGGCGCCCATGGTGATGTTCATGGTGGCGCACATAATGCCGAATCTGATGGCGTCCATGATAAAGTCCCTGATGTTCATGAGTCTTCTCATTAATATGTTCCATGGCGGCTTCGTCCATTGGGCCTTGTGTCCGTCCTGCTGGGAGAGGCCTGGCATAGAGCTCCCCAGGTACCAGGAGGAATATTAATACAATAATAATACAGGAACTCATGGTCCTGGAATAAATCGCGGTTCAACTGAACAATAAGTAACAGAGAACGAAAAGCTGCTGAACTAACCGAAGGTTAAGTGAGCAATGACTGGCAGTGGAACACTGACAGGGTTCCAGGGTTCCAATGATTGTGATGTCACTATGATGTCACAATCACCTTATACACACAAACACAATAACTATAGCTGTGCCAGGGAGCTATCCCTGACTGACTGCTGGAGTCTGTAGGCCAGTGTAGCCGCTGTATTTAGTGGACACATCCAGAGAACCTACTTATAAATACATTTAATATTATTATTATTTTTTATTATTATTATTATCTTTATTTATACATTTTTTACCATATTCCCTATTACCATGTTACTAGAGGCATGTGATTTTCCCTGTCACTGTGTTATTAGGGGTGCGTGATATTCCCTATGACCGTGTTACTATGGGTGCGTGATATTCCCTATCACTGTGTTACTAAGGGTGTGCAATATTCTTAATCATTGTGTTACTATGTTGTGCAATATTCCCTATCACCTTGTTACTAGTGGTGTGTGATATTCCTAATCACAGTGTTAACTAGGGTGTGATATACCCTATCACTTTGTTACTAGTGTGTGATATACCCTATCACTGTGTTACTAGTGTGTAATATACCCTATCACAGTGTTACTAGGGTGTTATATACCCTATCACTGTGTTACTAGGGTGTGATATACCCTATCACTGTGATACTAGGGTGTGATATACCCTATCACTGTGTTACTAGTGTGTGATATACCCTATCACAGTGTTACTAGGGTGTTATATACCCTATCACTGTGTTACTAGGGTGTGATATATATTCCCCATCACTGTGTTACTATGGTGTGATATTCCCTATCACTGTGTTACTAAGGGTGTGCAATATTCTTAATCATTGTGTTACTATGTTGTGCAATATTCCCTATCACCTTGTTACTAGTGGTGTGTGATATTCCCAATCACAGTGTTAACTAGGGTGTGATATACCCTATCACTTTGTTACTAGTGTGTGATATACCCTATCACTGTGTTACTAGTGTGTGATATACCCTATCACAGTGTTACTAGGGTGTTATATACCCTATCACTGTGTTACTAGGGTGTGATATACCCTATCACTGTGATACTAGGGTGTGATATACCCTATCACTGTGTTACTAGTGTGTGATATACCCTATCACAGTGTTACTTGGGTGTTATATACCCTATCACTGTGTTACTAGGGTGTGATATATATTCCCTATCACTGTGTTACTAGGGTGTGATATATATACCCTATCACCGTGTTACTAGGGTGTGATATACCCTATCACAGTGTTACTAGGTTTTGGTATTCCCAATCACAATGGTTAACTAGAGGTACTACATTTCGACATATTATGAACTGTGAGCATTATTTGGTATAATGTGAACTGGGGCAGAACTATGGGCGGAACTGAATGAATTCAGTTGCCGCCAGCCCTGACCGTGGTATCTCCAGTGGGCATACTTACCCACTCTCCCAAAACAGCCAAGAGAATACCGAAAAAAGGGAGATGCACCCGGCCACATGGAAGAGTGGACAAGTCTCCTGGAGCTGGCTGCCTCCTGTCCGCAGCCTCCCACTTAATGAATGATAATAGGCAGTGTGGGCAGCTGATGGCATAACACCCAATAGCCCACCTACTATTTCACAACTTGGCAAACCCCCCCCAATGGAGCCAACCTAGGTGCAACAAGTATATATCATCAATAAATAAAAGCACAAACACATTATGTATCTTACTGTATCTATAAACCATTTTATTTTGGTAAATGTGAGTTTGCAGATGCCGATCAGTCTCCTGTGGGCAGCGATGTGAGATGCTGCAGGAGCAATGTGATGGGAGGCACTGCTAATATGACGCCGGGGCAGCGAGATACAGTAACATGAGAGACATAACTGAGGCACTGCTGAGGTGCTGCCGGAGCAGTGAGGTGAGAGGCACTGCTGGGATGTACCATGGGCGATGCTGAGATGCTGCAGTCAGATGATGCTGCTTGGTGGAGTCTTGCTTGGTGACGCAGACGCTCTGATCTTGACCCTTTGCTGATGTATCTGGCAGATGGACGAGCCGCAGGTGGACGTAGGAGTGTCTTACATTCATCCTTAAAACATGCCGGCTGGTATTTGATCCCCGTACCTGTGCAGGAACTTGTAGCCGCAGTAGATGCTCAGGCAAATAAATATGAGGTAGACTGCCCCGGAAATCAGGAGCCACTTCAGCAATCCATACACAAAGTTCTGGACAATTCCACGTGTCTGGCGCTGTTCCTTGGGGTGCACCTCATGCTGTTCCTGGGGGCGCCCATGATGATGCTCCTGAAAACGCCCATGATGTCTCTCTGGATGGCGCCCATGGTGATGTTCATGGTGGCGCACATAATGCCGAATCTGATGGCGTCCATGATGAAGTCCCTGATGTTCATGAGTCTTCTCATTAATATGTTCCATGGCGGCTTCGTCCATTGGGCCTTGTGTCCGTCCTGCTGGGAGAGGCCTGGCATAGAGCTCCCCAGGTACCAGGAGGAATATTAATACAATAATAATACAGGAACTCATGGTCCTGGAATAAATCGCGGTTCAACTGAACAATAAGTAACAGAGAACGAAAAGCTGCTCAACTAACCGAAGGTTAAGTGAGCAATGACTGGCAGTGGAACACTGACAGGGTTCCAGGGTTCCAATGATTGTGATGTCACTATGATGTCACAATCACCTTATACACACAAACACAATAACTATAGCTGTGCCAGGGTGCTATCCCTGACTGACTGCTGGAGTCTGTAGGCCAGTGTAGCCGCTGTATTTAGTGGACACATCCATAGAACCTACTTATAAATACATTTAATATTATTATTATTTTTTATTATTATTATTATATTTATTTATACATTTTTTACCATATTCCATATTACCATGTTACTAGAGGCGTGTGATTTTCCCTGTCACTGTGTTATTAGGGGTGCGTGATATTCCCTATGACCTTGTTACTATGGGTGCGGGATATTCCCTATCACTGTGTTACTATGGTGTGATATTCCCTATCACTGTGTTACTAGTGTGTGAAATACCCTATCACAGTGTTACTAGGGTGTTATATACCCTATCACAGTGTTACTAGGGTGTTATATACCCTATCACTGCGTTACTAGTGTGTTAAATACCCTATCACTGTGTTACTAGGGTGTGATATACCCTATCACCGTGTTACTAGGGTGTGATATATATATACCCTATCACAGTGTTACTAGGGTGTGATATACCTTATCACCGTGTTACTAGAGTGTGATATTCCCTATCACTGTGTTACTAGGGTGTGATATATATACCCTATCACCGTGTTACTAGGGTGTGATATACCCTATCACAGTGTTACTAGGGTTTGGTATTCCCAATCACAATGTGGCATATGGTTAGCTAGGGGCACTACATTGCGACATATTATGAACTGTGAGCATTGTTTGGTATAATGTGAACTAGGGCAGAACTATGGGCGTAACTGAATGAATTCTGTTGCCACCAGCCCTGACCGTGGTATCTCCAGTGGGCATACTTACCCACTCTCCCAAAACAGCCAAGAGAATACCGAAAAAAGGGAGATGCACCCGGCCACATGGAAGAGTGGGCAAGTCTCCCGGAGCTGGCTGCCTCCTGTCCGCAGCCTCCCACTTAAGAATGATAATAGGCAGTGTGGGCAGCTGATGGCATAACACCCAATAGCCCACCTACTATTTCACAACTTGGCAAACCCCCCCCCAATGGAGCCAACCTAGGTGCAGCAAGTATATCTCATCAATGAATAAAAGCACAAACACATTATGTATCTTACTGTATCTATAAACCATTTTATTTTGGTAAATGTGAGTTTGCAGATGCCGATCAGTCTCCTGTGGGCAGCGATGTGAGATGCTGCAGGAGCAATGTGACGGGAGGCACTGCTAATAGGATGCTTGGGAAGCGAGATACAGTAACATGAGAGACATCACTGAGGCACTGCTGAGGTGCTGCCGGAGCAGTGAGGTGAGTGGCACTGCTGAGATGTACCATGGGCGATGCTGAGATGCTGCAGTCAGATGATGCTGCTTGGTGGAGTCTTGCTTGGTGACGCAGACGCTCTGATCTTGACCCTTTGCTGATGTATCTGGCAGATGGACGAGCCGCAGGTAGACATAGGAGTGTCTTACATTAATCCTTAAAACATGCCGGCTGGTATTTGATCCCCATACCTGTGCAGGCACTTGTAGCCACAGTAGATGCTCAGGCAAATAAATATGAGGTAGACTGTCCCGGAAATCAGGAGCCACTTCAGCAATCCATACACAAAGTTCTGGACAATCCCACGTGTCTGGCACTGTTCCTTGGGGTGCTCCTCATGCTGTTCCCGGGGGCGCCCATGATGATGCTCCTGATAACGCCCATGATGTCTCTCTGGATGGCGCCCATGGTGATGTTCATGGTGGCGCACATAATGCCGGAGCTGATGCCGTCCATGATGAAGCTCCTGATGTTCATGAGTCTTCTCATTAAGATGTTCCACGGCGGCTTCGTCCATTGGGTCTTGTGTCCATCCTGCTGGGAGAGGCCTGGCATAGAGCTCCCCAGGTACCAGGAGGAATATTAATACAATAATAATACAGGAACTCATGGTCCTGGAATAAATCGCGGTTCAACTGAACAATAAGTAACAGAGAACGAAAAGCTGCTGAACTAACCGAAGGTTAAGTGAGCAATGACTGGCAGTGGAACACTGACAGGGTTCCAGGGTTCCAATGATTGTGATGTCACTATGATGTCACAATCACCTTATACACGCAAACACAATAACTATAGCTGTGCCAGGAAGCTTTCCCTGACTGACTGCTGGAGTCTGTGGGCCAGTGTAGCCGCTGTATTTAGTGGACACATCCATAGAACCTACTTATAAATACATTTAATATTATTATTATTTTTTTTATTTTTATTTTTTAACTTTTTTATTCAGCATAGTCAGTATATGATACATATGTGAGCATGAATATAGTTTGTACATTTAGAGAATGCAACGTTTCCTTACACATTTCTGTACATCGATAATATTTTTTCCTTTTTGGTTTACAAAAAATAAAAATTCTTACTTTGATTTCTTAGTGCAATTCGTCTCATGTCTGTTGTTACATATCACATACAGATTATATACCAAGTATTTAGTTGCTCATGTATCGATTGCAAACATCAGGTCAAATAAAACATAGGGAAAGAAGACAATATAATAATGCTCTCTCCCCCATGACCCCCACCCCCTCGCACCTACTGCGACACTACTGCCCATGATCTATTGGCGGGTCTTCTGCCAGGGACCGCAGTAGAAACCATGATGTATGTTTCATGCTTTCCTGAATCTGCCTCCTAATGTCTATGGACAATGTGTTGATATAACTTTCCCACATTTGGAAAATATTTTCCACTCTAGACTCCTTGCTTAGGGTCTTTTCCACCCAGTCCATTCTAAACTAATGGAATAATTTGCATTTAAATAATGGAAAAGACGGAGCGGATGTGGACGTCCATTCTTGCAGAATTGTCTTTCGAGCTGCTGCACTGATGGCCAGAAGTAGCCTTCTACCTCCTTTACTTGCTCTTAAATTTGGTGGGATTATCCCCAATATTGCCCACTCAGCAGTTAATGGTACATAATTCATTAACTGAGATACCACATACCTCCTTATTTGATTCCAGAATCCTCTTACTACCGGGCATGCCCAAAAACAATGGTAGAGATCAGCCTCCAGCTCCCCGCACCTGTAGCATGCGCTGGTTTCTTTATTACCCATAAGCTGACTCCTATGGGGATATATATACGCTCTGTGGTAGATATTGAGGAACATTTCTACATACATAGTTGAAGATATTGTCGTACAAGATTTAGTAAGCGCCTTAACAAGATCTTCTACATCGTAGTCTGGAAATTTTGAGGTCCACTGCAATAATCCCGTCCCTGATTTGGAGTAATCCAATATTGTCCTGAAGTGCTGATAGTAACGGCTTATAGCCTTTTTTTCCAAAGGACCTTGGAGCAGCATAGTATCTATTGGATTACTCCAATCGCTATTAGAAAACCCACGTGTAACCGAGCTAAGGTAGTGTTTAGCCTGCAAGAAGGCCAAGGGATATCCCGCTAAACATGGATATTTTTCAACCGCCTCCGTGTATGTCAATATTTTTTTCAATGGTCGATCCACTAGGGCACTAAGTGTGGTGATCCCGCCTGCTCTCCAAACATTGAAAGGATATGCGGCCATACCATCCTGAAAGTCTGGGTTATTCAAAAGTGGGAGGTGGACTGATTTATATGAGTTGAGTCCCTTTTGGTGTCTTACCCAGTGCCACGTTTTTTTGGTGTTCCATAATAATGGGTTTTCTTTTACATGTGAGGAAACCTCCTGATCGTGGAGATGTAAGAACGACAGGAGGCATCTCCCCTCTACTAGCTCCCTCTCCAGCGTAGTACACGTGTAACCCTCACATCCCGACACCCAGTCTGAAACGTATCGAAACATTGCTGCCTTGTTATACTGCCTTATATCTGGTAGGCCGACTCCACCATTCCGTTTAGGTTGTTGAAGTTTCACCAGGCTCAGTTTGGGCCTTCCCCCCTTCCATATGAAATTCCTAAAGTTTTAAATAAGGGTTTTTATATCTTTTGGGGAAATAAATAGTGGTTGCGCCTGTAGTGGATACATTATTCTTGGAAACGATACCATTTTAATTAGGTTTATTCGACCTAGATAAGAGATTGGCAGGTTCTTCCAGCTCTCCAGCTCCCTATATATTTGCTGTAACAGGGGGGTATAATTTAGCCTATACAAATTTAATAGCTGACGGGGTATCTGAGTTCCCAAATATGTAAGTGAGTCGGTTGCCCATTTTATGGAGACCCCTTCTAGGAATTCACGGGGAAAAGATTTGGCAGTTAAAGAAAGAGCTATAGATTTATTCATGTTGATTGCAAAACCTGATACCTCCTCAAAGATTCCAAACAAATCAAAAATATGGGCAAGGGACTCTAATGGGTTTGAAATATATAAAAGCACATCATCCGCAAATGCGGTTATTTTAACTACCTTGGTACCCACAGATATTCCTTTGAAGGTCGTGTCAGATTCTAAGAGGCGTAGAAAGGGGTCTAATGCTAAATTAAATAGTAATGGCGATAGGGGGCAGCCCTGTCGGGTTCCCCTATGCATTTCCACAGGTGCACTGCACGTACCATTAACTATGATTCTAGTCATGGGTGACGTGTACAAATATTTAATGAAGTTTATAAAAATTTCGTTAAATCCTCTTTTTTCAAGGGTCATAAAAAGATGCGGCCACAGAACCGTGTCAAAAGCTTTGACTGTATCTAAGTTCAATAGGATGTTATTATGCGTCTTTGTTAAAGATGACGCTGCCACTGCAGCAATTGCTGTCCTTATACCCCTTACAGAGTGCTTGCCGCGAATAAATCCTAATTGACTATGTGAGATCAGGTGTGGGAGTACGCTCTGCATTCTGTTTGCTAATATTTTAGCTAAGAGTTTGATGTCGGTATTGATTAGGCTGATCGGCCTGTATGATTCTATTAGTTGGGGGTCTCTATGCGGCTTGGGTATTAGAACCGTATTAGTGTTTGTAAGGTGAGGGAACGGGGTAAAATTTTGAAGGAGGTCATTGTATAACTCTACAAGGGCTGGGGCCACCTGATGCTGTAACATCTTAAAATATTCATTAGATAGGCCATCAGGGCCAGGCGATTTTCCTAGGTGTAGCGTGGAGATGGCTGCAGTGACCTCAGTAATTGTTATGGGGACGGTAAGTGAATCTGTCTGTGTATGAGATAATTCTGGTAAATTAAGGTCTTTGAAAAGAAAATCCTGCCTAATGGGGTCCACTACAGAGTCCCTATAAAGCTTTGTAAAGTATTTTTCAAACCCAGAAATTATGTCTGTCGTATTAGTCAGTAGGTATCCAGATATAGGATCGCGTATGGCTGTGATATAATTTTTTCTATATCGTGGCTTAGATATGGTAGCCAAAAGCTTACCAGCTTTGTTACCCCACCTATAAAATTTGTGTTTTGTGTATATCACGTCTTTCTTAGCCTGTTCTAGCAGATGGGTATCAAGTAGTTGTTTAGCTTGCAAATATGCTTCGCGGGTATGCGAGTCAGGTTTGTTAAGGTAATTGTTAAGTGCGTCAGTTAGCTTGCTAAGCAATCTATCATAGGTTGCCTTGGCTGCCTTTCGATGTCGTGCCACATACTCCATTATTGCGCCTCTCAGCACTGCCTTAGATGCCCCCCAGAAAATGGTGGGTGTGTCCCAGGCGTCTATGTTGTCGTCTTGGTAGTTCATCCAATTGGCCAGTATAAAATCTTTGAATTTTCCTGAGTTATATAGATATGCGGGGAACCGCCAGTGTGCAGGGCCTCTGTAATTACTGGGGAGAGTAAGGGAGATTGTCACGGGTGCATGGTCTGATATCAGTATTGGGTGTATGTCAGCTTTAAGTACTCTGGCTATTAAGAGATCAGATAGGTATATAGCATCAATGCGTGACCAGGTTTGATGTGCTGCAGAGTAGAATGTATACTGTTTATCCGAGGCGTTTAACAATCTCCATGCATCTGTTAGTTGTAAAGTTACTTTAAATGATTGGAATTGGTTCCAGATTATTTGATTCATTTGACGTGGCCGTGGTTGTCTGTCAATTAGCGGGCTTTCTACTGAATTAAAGTCTCCAGCTACTATTAAGGGGAAGTTGGTACGTTGTGCCAGTAATGTTGTTATTTCTCCCAAAAAATCTTGTGGTGCAACATTAGGGGCATAAATGTTCACCAAAGTGTATTTTGATCCCCACACCTCCACATCCAGTATTATGTATCTTCCATTTGGATCTGCCATGCTAGATAGAATTGTGTATTGCAGGCCCCTATGGAATACTATGGCTACTCCTCTAGCTTTCTTGCAAAAGTTAGCCGTGATACACTGCCCTATCCATGGAGCCCTTAACGTGGTAACATCACCCTCCCTCCAATGGGTTTCCTGTAGAAATGTGATGGCTGGTGCGAACCTTTTAATGTGTGTCACTACTCGTTTTTTCTTAACCACTGAATTAAGACCCCCAACGTTCCAGGATAACAGTTTCAAGGAGTCAATCCCGGCACCCCAGGGGTAGGGTCATTTATTCCAGACATATTTAACCAATGCCCTTCCTCCAATGATGTCTAATTAGATGTAATTGTGACTGATGCACGTTTGCCCCTGTCCCAGCCAGCAGGGCACATGTGCGAAAGACCATATGAGCTGTCTTACCAATACAGATGTGGGCCAATGGGGGAGAACATACAAATACATACATAATATTAACCAAAACAAAAAACTGACTGTACTTTAAACTTTTTTGAATTATATTTCTCATGAACCGGTAACTCCTGGCGTGCATCGAGTTTTACGATGCCAGCCAACTTTTAAACAAACAATCCTATAATAATAGTAAAGATACTGTGGCAGTCGCCACTCCCTGTTTTATTATTTTGTATTATTATTATTATTATTATTATTATTATTATATTTATTTATACATTTTTTACCATATTCCCTATTACCATGTTACAAGAGGCATGTGATTTTCCCTGTCACTGTGTTATTAGGGGTGCGTGATATTCCCTATGACCGTGTTACTATGGGTGCGTGATATTCCCTATCACTGTGTTACTAGTGTGTGATATTCCCTATAACTGTGTTACTAGTGTGTGATATACCCTATCACTGTGTTACTAGGGTGTGATATATATTCCCTATCACTGTGTTACTAGGGTGTGATATATATACCCTATCACCGTGTTACTAGGGTGTGATATATATACCCTATCACTGTGTTACTAGGGTGTGATATATATTCCCTATCACTGTGTTACTAGGGTGTGATATATATACCCTATCACCGTGTTACTAGGGTGTGATATACCCTATAACAGTGTTACTAGGGTGTGGTATTCCCAATCACAATGTGGCATATGGTTAACTAGAGGCACTACATTTCGACATATTATGAACTGTGAGCATTATTTGGTATAATGTGAACTAGGGCAGAACTATGGGCGGAACTGAATAAATTCAGTTGCCACCAGCCCTGACCGTGGTATCTCCAGTGGGCATACCCACTCTCCCAAAACAGCCAAGAGAATACCGAAAAAAGGGAGATGCACCCGGCCACATGGAAGAGTGGGCAAGTCTCCCGGAGCTGGCTGCCTCCTGTCCGCAGCCTCCCACTTAATGAATGATAATAGGCAGTGTGGGCAGCTGATGGCATAACACCCAATAGCCCACCTACTATTTCACAACTTGGCAACCCCCCCCCAATGAGCCAACCTAGGTGCAACAAGTATATATCATCAATAAATGAAAGCACAAACACATTATCTATCTTACTGTATCTATAAACCATTTTATTTTGGTAAATGTGAGTTTGCAGATGCCGATCAGTCTCCTATGGGCAGCGATGTGAGATGCTGCAGGAGCAATGTGATGGGAGGCACTGCTAATATGACGCCGGGGCAGCGAGATACAGTAACATGAGAGACATAACTGAGGCACTGCTGAGGTGCTGCCGGAGCAGTGAGGTGAGAGGCACTGCTGAGATGTACCATGGGCGATGCTGAGATGCTGCAGTCAGATGATGCTGCTTGGTGAAGTCTTGCTTGGTGATGCAGACGCACTGATCTTGACCCTTTGCTGATGTATCTGGCAGATGGACGAGCCGCAGGTGGACGTAGGAGTGTCTTACATTCATCCTTAAAACATGCCGGCTGGTATTTGATCCCCGTACCTGTGCAGGCACTTGTAGCCGCAGTAGATGCTCAGGCAAATAAATATGAGGTAGACTGCCCCGGAAATCAGGAGCCACTTCAGCAATCCATACACAAAGTTCTGGACAATCCCACGTGTCTGGCGCTGTTCCTTGGGGTGCACCTCATGCTGTTCCCGGGGGCGCCCATGATGATGCTCCTGATAACGCCCATGATGTCTCTCTGGATGGCGCCCATGGTGATGTTCATGGTGGCGCACATAATGCCGGAGCTGATGCCGTCCATGATGAAGCTCCTGATGTTTATGAGTCTTCTCATTAATATGTTCCATGGCGGCTTCGTCCGTTGGGCCTTGTGTCCGTCCTGCTGGGTGAGGCCTGGCATAGAGCTCCCCAGGTACCAGGAGGAATATCAATAGAATAATAATGCAGGAACTCATGGTCCTGGAATAAATCGCGGTTCAACTGAACAATACGTAACAGAGAACGAAAAGCTGCTGAACTAACCGAAGGTTAAGTGAGCAATGACTGGCAGTGGAACACTGAGAGTTACAGTGTTCCAATGATTGTGATGTCACAATCATCCTATGCCTGTGATGTCACTATGATGTTACAATCATCCTATGCCTGTGATTTCACTATGATGATGTCACAATCACACATTAGCTATAGTTGTGAATGAGAGCTATCCCTGACTGACTGCCTGGAGTCTGTAGGCCAATGTAGGCCACTTTATAAAGGAGACGAATGCAGAGAACCTAGTTATTAATACATCAGCATTCTACAGATTTATATAAACATTTAGTAAGATTAAGTAAGACCACAGACTGTGGTCAAAGGATACTCGGGGTGAGCTTCGGTAACAGATGATTAGCAACTATCGATGTTTCTAATTAGATGGAAGTAATGTTTCCTCAGAATAACAGGTTTGGGATGGTTGACAAGCATCGGATGCTGGTTCCGATGCCCATTCTATGGCAGATTGAACTCTGTTTATTTGAGCATGTGCAAAGCCCTAATTGCTTCCAAGTGGGAGGGGTGGGGGATGCTACCACAGAGGCTTGGCCAACCATTAGAGTTCTATTGCCTGCAGACAAGAGGACTAATTCAGACCTGACCGTACAGCTGCAAATTTGAGCTATTATCGATAGTCCTGTGTACAGCCGCATGTGCGAGGCCATCCTGCCATAAATACCTGCTACTTTAAATCACTGGCCGTATGCAAGTTGATTGACAGGAAGCCGGCGTTTGATTAGTAGCATTACCGATATGATACCCGGGTATAGCTAATCATGTGACAGAATCTTGCTATGCAATTCCACACAAACTAAATGATAGGACTGTGCTTGCGTTTTGTTTACTGTCATTCCAGAACATATCCTAACAGGAAATTGTATCACATAAATGCTAATGGCAAATACCGTATTCTGGGCTGGGCACCAATGCATGTGCCCCCCTGATATTTTTATTTTATTGTAGTTCAGTAACTGTTGTTAGACTACGCATCCCAGCATGCTCTGCAACAGTTTTAGCATAGCCAAGTAGCAAAACTGCAGCAGGGCATAGTGGGATTCGTAGTTCAACAACAGATGGAGGGCCAAACGTTCTCCATCCCTGCTCTAACACATAGCCTAATGGCATTCTACTTTTTGGCCACAAGATGTCCTCACGCCATTAGTTTTTTTTACATTTTAGCTGCTAATTAGCCTACCATTGGTCCATATGGGTTCATTGGTTCCAGAGATATTGTCGGTAAACCGATTAATTAATTTCTACAATGTAATTTCATGGCTGTTCATGTGGCTCCAAAGATATAGCTGTCGGTTAAAGGGGGGGTTCTCTCCCCCTCACACCAGAAATGCAGGGACTAGTCTGGTGTAAAAGGGGCCAGGAATTTCCCTGCATGATCCTGGGACCATATTCCTGGGTAAGTCCCTGCATTTTCTGGTGTGAAAGGGGTATTATTTCAAATAGCTGGGACCTGCAGTGCTCTGAATACAGCCGGGCAGCTCCCTGCTCTCTGCTCGGCTGTCATTTCTGCCCGGCTGTGGCTGTCCCCCATTTACTGCAAGCATGTACTGTATTCCCCCTTGGCAATGAGCATGTAATCCCACATGGCAACGAGCATGGAACCCCTGGGAATGAGCATGGAACCCCTGGCAATGAGCATGTAGGTAAGCAGCACTTATGTAGCATAATTTTGAATAGGCATTATGGTGTTTGGCATAATACGGAATGGACATTATGGTGTGTGGTTCAACATGTAATGGGCATTATGGTGTAATTTTTTAAAGGGAGCCTTTGGGGTGCAATGCCCCTGTTTGTAGAGCATATTGTGCATTATTGCTCAATTAGTTTGGTATAGTGTTTATTTTGGCGTAATCCATGTGGCAAAATGTGAATTTTGCCTTAATCTGTGTGGCATAATGTGAATTTTGACTCAATACATGTGCCATATATGAATTTTGGCTCATTCCATGTGGCATAATGTGTAAGAGGCAAGCACAGTATAAGGGGGTTACTATTGTGTTGCATGATTTGTATAAGGGGTATATGGTGTGGTAAACTTAGGTGACCACATAAAAGGTGCTGAAATGTTGTCTACCAAGTTTTGGCTTTCAGTATTTTTTTTAGGACTGGAGTGCCACCTCACCCCACAAGTATCTTAGGACATCAGCGTCCTGCGGGTGCACCTTTGGAGGGCACCCGCCAATATATCTCCCTGCATTTTACCTATGCAAGCCCCCTGCCTTTTCCAGGCATATATAATTAGTTGAAAGTATTTACACAAATAGAGACACACCCATGAGCAGACCACCCAACCAGAACACTGGCCACAACCCCTATTATTGTGCATATTAGGCCCTCCATAATTTTCAGCTCCAGGCCCATTTAGACCTTAATCTGGCACTGGATGGCAAGTACAGTATAACTCATCAATTACTGTTGTTATTATTATTATCCTTTATTCTTATGATGCCACTGGGGATCCGCAGTCCCCAATTACACATTACATAAACCAATAAGCAACTTTGTTACTTACAGTTGATTACAATAGAGGATCAGTACAGTGTACATAACCATAACTGCATCAGCAGAGGACACTGAATAAATATATCATAAATTAATAAAACCACAAACACATTATGCATCTTACTGTATCTATAAACCATTTTATTTTGGTAAATGTGAGTTTGCAGATGCCGATCAGTCTCCTATGGGCAGCGATGTGAGATGCTGCAGGAGCAATGTGATGGGAGGCACTGCTAATATGACGCCGGGGCAGCGAGATACAGTAAAGGTGCCCATACACATTACAATTATTGTATACAATATCGCATCTTGGTTTTGTGATGAGATGAAATGAGATCTAGTACAAAAAGTATGTGCTGCACATACTTTTTGTACTTGATCTCATCTCATCTCAACGCAAAACCGAGATGCAATGAGATGCATTATTGTATACAATATTGTATACAATAATTTTAATGTGTATGGGCACCTAACTTGAGAGACATCACTGAAGCACTGCTGAGGTGCTGCTGGGGCAGTGAGGTGAGAGGCACCGCTGAGATGTATCATGGGGCGATGCTGAGATGCTGCAGTCAGATGATGCTGCTTGGTGGAGTCTTGCTTGGTGATGCAGACGCACTGATCTTGACCCTTTGCTGATGTATCTGGCAGATGGACGAGCCGCAGGTGGACGTAGGAGTGTCTTACATTCATCCTTAAAACATGCCGGCTGGTATTTGATCCCCGTACCTGTGCAGGCACTTGTAGCCGCAGTAGATGCTCAGGCAAATAAATATAATGTAGACTGCCCCGGAAATCAGGAGCCACTTCAGCAATCCATACACAAAGTTCTGGACAATTCCACGTGTCTGGTGCTGTTCCTTGGGGTGCACCTCATGCTGTTCTTGGAGGCGCCCGTGATGATGCTCCTGATAACTCCCATGATGTCTCTCTGGATGGCGCCCATGGTGATGTTCCTGGTGGCGCACATAATGCCGAATCTGATGGCGTCCATGATGAAGTCCCTGATGTTCATGAGGCTTCTCTTTAATATGTTCCATGGCGGCTTCGTCCATTGGGCCTTGTGTCCGTCCTGCTGGGAGAGGCCTGGCATAGAGCTCCCCAGGTACCAGGAGGAATATCAATAGAATAATAATGCAGGAACTCATGGTCCTGGAATAAATTGTGGTTCAACTGAACAATACGTAACAGAGAACAAAAAGCTGCTAAACTAACCGAAGGTTAAGTGAGCAATGACTGGCAGTGGAACACTGAGAGTTACAGTGTTCCAATGATTGTGTTGTCACTATGATGTCACAATCACCCTATGCCTGTGATGTCACTATGATGTTACAATCATCCTATGCCTGTGATGTCACCATGATGATGTCACAATCACACATTAGCTATAGTTGTGAATAAGAGCTATCCCTGACTGACTGCCTGGAGTCTATAGGCCAATGTAGCCACTTTATAAAGGAGACGAATGCAGAGAACCTAGTTATTAATACATCAGCATTCTACAGATTTATATAAACATTAAGTAAGATTAAGTAAGACCACAGACTGTGGTCAAAGGATACTCGGGGTGAGCTTCGGTAACAGATGATTAGCAACTATCGATGTTTCCAATTAGATGGAAGTAATGTTTCCTCAGAATAACAGGTTTGGGATGGTTGACAAGCATCGGATGCTGGTTCCGATGCCCATTCTATGGCAGATTGAACTCTGTTTATTTGAGCATGTGCAAAGCCCTAATTGCTTCCAAGTGGGAGGGGTGGGGGATGCTACCACAGAGGCTTGGCCAACCATTAGAGTTCTATTGCCTGCAGACAAGAGGACTAATTCAGACCTGACCGTACAGCTGCAAATTTGAGCTATTATCGATAGTCCTGTGTACAGCCGCATCTGCGAGGCCATCCTGCCATAAATACCTGCTACTTTAAATCACTGGCCGTATGCAAGTTGATTGACAGGAAGCCGGCGTTTGATTAGTAGCATTACCGATATGATACCCGGGTATAGCTAACCATGTGACAGAATCTTGCTATGCAATTCCACACAAACTAAATGATAGGACTGTGCTTGCGTTTTGTTTACTGTCATTCCAGAACATATTCTAACAGGAAATTGTATCACATAAATGCTAATGGCAAATACCGTATTCAGGGCTGGGCACCAATGCATGTGCCCCCCTGATATTTTTATTTTATTGTAGTTCAGCAACTGTTGTTAGACTACGCATCCCAGCATGCTCTGGAACAGTTTTAGCATAGCCAAGTAGCAAAACTGCAGCAGGGCATAGTGGGATTCGTAGTTCAACAACAGATGGAGGGCCAAACGTTCTCCATCCCTGCTCTAACACATAGCCTTATGGCATTCTACATTTTGGCCACAAGATGTCCTCACGCCATTAGTTTTTTTTACATTTTAGCTGCTAATTAGCCTACCATTGGTCCATATGGGTTCATTGGTTCCAGAGATATTGTGGGTAAACCGATTTTTTTATTTCTACAATGTAATTTCATGGATGTTTATGTTGTTTGAGGGCAGATTTCTCTGGAACCAAATGGCCCAGTTTCACGGGACCAAAATCATTTGAAGTCCACTGAAAAGTTCTTAAATATGATACTGGTCTCATGTAAATGGGTCAGTTGGTTCCAAAGATATAGCTGTCGGTTAAAGGGGGGGTTCTCTCCCCCTCACACCAGAAAGTACAGGGACTAGTCTGGTGTAAAAGGGGCCAGGAATTTCCCTGCATGATCCTGGGACCATATTCCTGGGTAAGTCCCTGCATTTTCTGGTGTGAAAGGGGTATTATTTCAAATAGTCGGGACCTGCAGTGCTCTGAATACAGCCGGGCAGCTCCCTGCTCTCTGCCCGGCTGTAATTTCTGCCCGGCTGTGGCTGTCCCCCAGTTACTGCAAGCATGTACTGTATTCCCACTTGGCAATGAGCATGTAATCCCACATGGCAACGAGCATGGAACCCCTGGGAATGAGCATGGAACCCCTGGCAATGAGCATGCAGCACTTATGTAGCATAATTTTGAATAGGCATTATGGTGTTTGGCATAATACGTAATGGACATTATGGTGTGTGGTTTAACATGTAATGGGCAGAATGGTGTAATTTTTTAAAGGGAGCCTTTGGGGTGCAATGCCCCTTTTTGTAGAGCATATTGTGCATTATTGCTCAATTAGTTTGGTATAGTGTTTATTTTGGCTCAATCCATGTGGCAAAATGTGAATTTTGCCTTAATCTGTGTGGCATAATGTGAATTTTGGCTCATTCCATGTGGCATAATGTGTAAGAGGCAAGCACAGTATAAGGGGGTTACTATTGTGTTGCATGATTTGTATAAGGGGTATATGGTGCGGTAAACTTAGGTGACCACATAAAAGGTGCTGAAATGTTGTCTACCAACTTTGGCTTTCAGTATTTTTTTTAGGACTGGAGTGCCACCTCACCCCACAAGTATCTTAGGACATCAGCGTCCTTCTGGTGCACCTTTGGAGGGCACCCGCCAATATATCTCCCTGCATTTTACCTATGCAAGCCCCCTGCCTTTTCCAGGCATATATATTTAGTTGAAAGTATTTACACAAATAGAGACACACTCATGAGCAGACCACCCAACCAGAACACCACATTATAAGGTGCTGGCCACAACCCCTATTATTGTGCATATTAGGCCCTCGATAATTTTCAGCTCCAAGCCCATTTAGACCTTAATCTGGCACTGGATGGCAAGTACAGTATAACTCATCAATTACTATTATTATCCTTTATTCTTATGAAGCCACTGGGGATCCGCAGTCCCCAATTACACATTACATAAACCAATAAGCAACTGTGTTACTTACAGTTGATTACAATAGATAGAGGATCAGTACAGTGTACATAACCATAACTGCATCAGCAGAGGACACTGAATAAATATATCATAAATTAATAAAACCACACAAACACATTATGCATCTTACTGTATCTATAAACCATTTTATTTTGGTAAATGTGAGTTTGCAGATGCCGATCAGTCTCCTATGGGCAGCGATGTGAGATGCTGCAGGAGCAATGTGATGGGAGGCACTGCTAATATGACGCCGGGGCAGCGAGATACAGTAAAGGTGCCCATACACATTACAATTATTGTATACAATATCACATCTCATCGTATCTCGGTTTTGTGATGAGATGAAATGAGATCTAGTACAAAAAGTATGTGCTGCACATACTTTTTGTACTTGATCTCATCTTATCTCAACGCAAAACCGAGATGCAATGAGATGCTATATTGTATACAATAATTGTAATGTGTATGGGCACCTAACTTGAGAGACATCACTGAAGCACTGCTGAGGTGCTGCCGGGGCAGTGAGGTGAGAGGCACCACTGAGATGTATCATGGGCGATGCTGAGATGCTGCAGTCAGATGATGCTGCTTGGTGGAGTCTTGCTTGGTGATGCAGACGCTCTGATCTTGACCCTTTGCTGATGTATCTGGCAGATGGACGAGCCGCAGGTGGAGGTAGGAGTGTCTTACATTCATCCTTAAAACATGCCGGCTGGTATTTGATCTCCGTACCTGTGCAGGAACTTGTAGCCGCAGTAGATGCTCAGGCAAATAAATATAATGTAGACTGCCCCGGAAATCAGGAGCCACTTCAGCAATCCATACACAAAGTTCTGGACAATTCCACGTGTCTGGCGCTGTTCCTTGGGGTGCACCTCATGCTGTTCTTGGAGGCGCCCGTGATGATGCTCCTGATAACTCCCATGATGTCTCTCTGGATGGCGCCCATGGTGATGTTCCTGGTGGCGCACATAATGCCGAATCTGATGGCGCCCATGGTGATGTTCCTGGTGGCGCACATAATGCCGGAGCTGATGGCGTCCATGATGAAGCTCCTGATGTTCATGAGTCTTCTCATTAATATGTTCCACGGCGGCTTCGTCCGTTGGGTCTTGTGTCCGTCCTGCTGGGAGAGGCCTGGCATAGAGCTCCCCAGGTACCAGGAGGAATATCAATATAATAATAATACAGGAACTCATGGTCCTGGAATAAATCGCGGTTCAACTGAACAATAAGTAACAGAGAACGAAAAGCTGCTGAACTAACCGAAGGTTAAGTGAGCAATGACTGGCAGTGGAACACTGACAGGGTTCCAGGGTTCCAATGATTGTGATGTCACTATGATGTCACAAACGCCTTACACACACACACACACACACACACACACACACACACACACACACACACACACACACACACACATATTAACTACAGCTGTGACCGGGAGCTATCACTGACTGACTGCTGGAGTCTGTAGGCCAGTGTAGCCGCTGTATTTAGTGGACACATCCAGAGAACCTACTTATAAATACATTTGTTGTTATTATTTTTTTAAATTATTTTTTATTTATTTATACATTATTTACCATATTCCCTATTACCATGTAACTAGGGGCACGTGATATTACCGGTCACCTTGTTAACCCCTTCAGTGGCAATCCTGAGAATTTTCCGGACTGTGCCTCAGTGCCCAGTCTGGCAAGCCCGTTAAATTCTCGGGATTGCCACTGTTTACAGCCGGCAGTGCTGCTGAGTACAATCACTGAACTCAGGCAGCTTCAGCGCTGCCTGGCTCCCTCCCCTCTGCGGCGCCTCCGGCTCCCTCCTCCTCCCCCCTCCCCTCCGGGTTTTGTATGAACAGTGGTGCAAGTAGAAAAAATTACTTTGTGGTACTGTGCACTGTACAGCGCAAAATGGGCGTGGTCAGGGACGTGGTCATATGACACAAAGGGGAGTGGCTACATGACAAAACTTTATGCCCCCAGTGCCAGATATGCCCCCCCAGTGCTAGATATGCCTCCAGTGCCACACATATATGCCCCACAGTGCCAGATATGCCCCCAGAGAGCCGGACATATGCCCCCACAGTGCTAGTTATGCCCCCAGTTCCAGATATGCCCCCACAATGCCACACATATGCCTCCACAGTGCTAAGTATGCCCCCAATGCCAGATATGCCCCCACAATGCCACACATATGCCCCCCACAGTGCTAGTTATGCCTCCAGTGCCAGATATGCCCCCACAGAGCCACACATATGCCCCACAGTGCTAGTTATGCCCCCAGGGCCAGATATGCCCCCACAATGCCACACATATGCCCCCCACAGTGCTAGTTAGGCCCCCAGTGCCAGATATGCCCCCCCAGTGCCACACATATGCCCCCACAGTGCTAAGTATGCCCCCAATGCCAGATATGCCCCCACAATGCCACACATATGCCCCCCACAGTGCTAGTTATGCCTCCAGTGCCACACATATATGCCCCACAGTGCCAGATATCCCCCTACAGTGCTAGTTATGCCCCCAGTGCCAGATATGCCCCCACAATGCCACACATATGACCCCACAGTGCTAAGTATGCCCCCAATGCCAGATATGCCCCCACAATGCCACACATATGCCCCCCACAGTGCTAGTTAGGCCCCCAGTGCCAGATATGCCCCCACAGTGCCACACATATGCCCCCACAGTGCTAAGTATGCCCCCAATGCCAGATATGCCCCCACAATGCCACACATATGCCCCCCACAGTGCTAGTTATGCCTCCAGTGCCACACATATATGCCCCACAGTGCCAGATATCCCCCTACAGTGCTAGTTATGCCCCCAGTGCCAGATATGCCCCCACAATGCCACACATATGCCCCCCACAGTGTTAGTTATGCCCCCAGTGCCAGATATGCCCCACATATGCCCCCAGTGCCAGATACGCCCCCATAATTGCACACATGCCCCCACAGTTCCACACATATGCCCCCACAGTGCCAGAAGCCAGCAGCAGCACAAGTAACTCACCCTTCTGGTGTCCGGGTCTCCTCTCCTCCCCCGCCGTCGCTGCTGCTTCTTCCGGGGACAGGGGAGCGCATCCTGCGTCTCTACTTCCTCGGCTTCACTGTGTCCGGGCCGCCAGCCAATCATACCTCGTGGGCTGGCTCCTGATTGGCTGCCGGCCCGCGAGCTATGATTGGCTGAGAGCCCAGTCACAGTGACACAGGGAGGGGAAGGAGAGATGCGCGATGCGCTCCCTTCCCCTCGGCTCCAGTGGCGGCGAGGAATCAGCTGTGGTGGGGCGGCGGAGGCCACGCTCCCCGCCACTGAGATATGCGCTCATGCACATTAAGCACCTTGCAGTGCAGTTGTTATGGCGGTACGGGGTACCTGCACAATATGTTTTACCGGAACGCCGTACCACCCGCCATACTTACAGCCCTGTGTATGAAGTCCCCGGCGCCGGCTTATGACAAGTGATTGACAGTGCAGCGGCGCTGCCAGGACCCAGGGAACAAGTGGTGTTTTTTTTTTAAGGGAGCGCTCCACATAAAAAAACTCACCCAGTGGGGAGCGCTCCCAACAAAAAAAAAAACCCACCACTGAAGGGGTTAATAGGGGTGTATAATTTTCAATGTCACTGTGTTATAAGGGGTGTGTAATAAAAGCGTGTGATAGTCCCTATAACTGTCTTACTAGGGTGTGTGATATATTTTCTATCACCATATACTAGGGCAGGTGATATTCTATGAGGGGGGAGAGGAGAGGAGGGGAATGAAAGGAGAAGAGGGGGGAGAGCAGAAGAGGGGCGGAGAGGACAGGGGGTTATTCTGTGTTAGGGGTGCGTGATATTCCCTATCACTGTGTTACTATGTTGAGCAATATTCCCTATCACCATGTTACTAGGGGTGCGTGATATTCCCTATCACCGTGTTACTAGGGGTGCGTGATATTCCCTATCACCGTGTTACTAGGGTGTGAAATTCCCTATCACTGTGTTACTAGGGGTGCGCAATATTCCCTGTCACTGTGTTACTAGGGGTGCGTGATATTCCCTATCACCGTGTTACTAGGGGTGCGTGATATTCCCTATCACTGTGTGACTAGGGGTGCGTGATGTTCCCTATCACCGTGTTACTAGGGGTGCGTGATATTCCCTATCACTGTGTTACTATGTTGAGCAATATTCCCTATCACCATGTTACTAGGGGTGCGTGATATTCCCTATCACTGTGTTACTAAGGGTGCGTGATATTCCCTATCACTGTGTTACTAGGGGTGTGTGATATTCCCTATCATTGTGTTACTAAGGGTGCGTGATATTCCCTATCACTGTGTTACTAGGGGTGCGTGATATTGCCTATCACCGTGTTACTAGGGGTGCACATTATTCCCTGTCACTGTGTTACTAGGGGTGCGTGATATTCCCTATCACCGTGTTACTAGGGGTGCGTGATATTCCCTATCACTGTGTGACTAGGGGTGCGTGATGTTCCCTATCACCGTGTTACTAGGGGTGCGTGATATTCCCTATCACCGTGTTACAAGGGTGTGATATTCCCTATCACCGTGTTACTAGGGGCGTGTGATATTCCCTATCACTGTGTTACTAGGGTGTGATATTCCCTATCACCGTGTTACTAGGGGTGCGTGATATTCCCTATCACTGTGTGACTAGGGGTGCGTGATATTCCCTATCACTGTGTTACTAGGGTGTGATATTCCTTATCACCGTGTTACTAGGGTGTGATATTCCCTATCACCGTGTTACTAGGGGTGCGTGATATTCTCTATCACCATGTTACTAGGGTGTGATATTCCCTATCACCATGTTACTAGGGGTGCGTGATATTCCCTATCACTGTGTGACTAGGGTGTGATATTCCCTATCACCGTGTTACTAGGGTGTGATATTCCCTATCACCGTGTTACTAGGGGTGCGTGATATTCCCTATCACCGTGTTACTAGGGGTGCGTGATATTCCCTATCACTGTGTTACTAGGGGTGTGTGATATTCCCTATCACCGTGTTACTTGGGTGTGATATTCCCTATCACCGTGTTACTAGGGTGTGATATTCCCTATCACCGTGTTACTAGGGGTGTGTGATATTCCCTATCACCGTGTTACTAGGGGTGCGTGATATTCCCTATCACCGTGTTACTAGGGTGTGATATTCCCTATCACCGTGTTACTAGGGGCGTGTGATATTCCCTATCACTGTGTTACTAGGGTGTGATATTCCCTATCACCGTGTTACTAAGGGTGCGTGATATTCCCTATCACTGTGTTACTAGGGGTGTGTGATATTCCCTATCACCGTGTTACTAGGGGCGTGTGATATTCCCTATCTCTGTGTTACTAGGGTGTGATCTACCCTATCACTGTGTTACTAGGGGTGCGTGATATTCCCTATCACCGTGTTACTAGGGGTGCGTGATCTACCCTATCACTGTGTTACTAGGGGTGCGTGATATTCCCTATCACCGTGTTACTAGGGTGTGATATTCCCTATCACCGTGTTACTAGGGTGTGATATTCCCTATCACCGTGTTACTAGGGGTGCGTGATATTCCCTATCACCGAGTTACTAGGGTGTGATATTCCCTATCACCGTGTTACTAGGGTGTGATATTCCCTATCACCGTGTTACTTGGGTGTGATATTCCCTATCACCGTGTTACTAGGGTGTGATATTCCCTATCACCGTGTTACTAGGGTGTGATGTTCCTTATCACTGTGTTACTTGGGGCGTGTGATATTCCCTATGACCGTGTTATTAGGGGTGTGTGATATTCCCTATCACCGTGTTACTAGGGTGTGAAATTCCCTATCACTGTGTTACTAGGGGTGCGCAATATTCCCTGTCACTGTGTTACTAGGGGTGCGTGATATTCCCTATCACCGTGTTACTAGGGGTGCGTGATATTCCCTATCACTGTGTGACTAGGGGTGCGTGATGTTCCCTATCACCGTGTTACTAGGGGTGCGTGATATTCCCTATCACTGTGTTACTATGTTGAGCAATATTCCCTATCACCATGTTACTAGGGGTGCGTGATATTCCCTATCACTGTGTTACTAAGGGTGCGTGATATTCCCTATCACTGTGTTACTAGGGGTGTGTGATATTCCCTATCATTGTGTTACTAAGGGTGCGTGATATTCCCTATCACTGTGTTACTAGGGGTGCGTGATATTGCCTATCACCGTGTTACTAGGGGTGCACATTATTCCCTGTCACTGTGTTACTAGGGGTGCGTGATATTCCCTATCACCGTGTTACTAGGGGTGCGTGATATTCCCTATCACTGTGTGACTAGGGGTGCGTGATGTTCCCTATCACCGTGTTACTAGGGGTGCGTGATATTCCCTATCACCGTGTTACAAGGGTGTGATATTCCCTATCACCGTGTTACTAGGGGCGTGTGATATTCCCTATCACTGTGTTACTAGGGTGTGATATTCCCTATCACCGTGTTACTAGGGGTGCGTGATATTCCCTATCACTGTGTGACTAGGGGTGCGTGATATTCCCTATCACTGTGTTACTAGGGTGTGATATTCCTTATCACCGTGTTACTAGGGTGTGATATTCCCTATCACCGTGTTACTAGGGGTGCGTGATATTCTCTATCACCATGTTACTAGGGTGTGATATTCCCTATCACCATGTTACTAGGGGTGCGTGATATTCCCTATCACTGTGTGACTAGGGTGTGATATTCCCTATCACCGTGTTACTAGGGTGTGATATTCCCTATCACCGTGTTACTAGGGGTGCGTGATATTCCCTATCACCGTGTTACTAGGGGTGCGTGATATTCCCTATCACTGTGTTACTAGGGGTGTGTGATATTCCCTATCACCGTGTTACTTGGGTGTGATATTCCCTATCACCGTGTTACTAGGGTGTGATATTCCCTATCACCGTGTTACTAGGGGTGTGTGATATTCCCTATCACCGTGTTACTAGGGGTGCGTGATATTCCCTATCACCGTGTTACTAGGGTGTGATATTCCCTATCACCGTGTTACTAGGGGCGTGTGATATTCCCTATCACTGTGTTACTAGGGTGTGATATTCCCTATCACCGTGTTACTAAGGGTGCGTGATATTCCCTATCACTGTGTTACTAGGGGTGTGTGATATTCCCTATCACCGTGTTACTAGGGGCGTGTGATATTCCCTATCTCTGTGTTACTAGGGTGTGATCTACCCTATCACTGTGTTACTAGGGGTGCGTGATATTCCCTATCACCGTGTTACTAGGGGTGCGTGATCTACCCTATCACTGTGTTACTAGGGGTGCGTGATATTCCCTATCACCGTGTTACTAGGGTGTGATATTCCCTATCACCGTGTTACTAGGGTGTGATATTCCCTATCACCGTGTTACTAGGGGTGCGTGATATTCCCTATCACCGAGTTACTAGGGTGTGATATTCCCTATCACCGTGTTACTTGGGTGTGATATTCCCTATCACCGTGTTACTAGGGTGTGATATTCCCTATCACCGTGTTACTTGGGTGTGATATTCCCTATCACCGTGTTACTAGGGTGTGATATTCCCTATCACCGTGTTACTAGGGTGTGATATTCCTTATCACTGTGTTACTTGGGGCGTGTGATATTCCCTATGACCGTGTTATTAGGGGTGTGTGATATTCCCTATCACCGTGTTACTAGGGGCGTGTGATATTCCCTATCTCTGTGTTACTAGGGTGTGATCTACCCTATCACTGTGTTACTAGGGGTGCGTGATATTCCCTATCACCGTGTTACTAGGGGTGCGTGATCTACCCTATCACTGTGTTACTAGGGGTGCGTGATATTCCCTATCACCGTGTTACTAGGGGTGCGTGATATTCCCTATCACCGAGTTACTAGGGTGTGATATTCCCTATCACCGTGTTACTTGGGTGTGATATTCCCTATCACCGTGTTACTAGGGTGTGATATTCCTTTTCACCGTGTTACTAGGGTGTGATATTCCCTATCACTGTGTTACTAGGGGTGCGTGATATTCCCTATCACCGTGTTACTAGGGTGTGATATTCCCTATCACTGTGTTACTTGGGTGTGATATTCCCTATCACCGTGTTACTAGGGTGTGATATTCCCTATCACCGTGTTACTAGGGTGTGATATTCCCTATCACCGTGTTACTAGGGGTGCGTGATATTCCCTATCACCGTGTTACTAGGGTGTGATATTCCCTATCACTGTGTTACTTGGGTGTGATATTCCCTATCACCGTGTTACTAGGGTGTCATATTCCCTATCACCGTGTTACTAGGATGTGATATTCCCTATCACCGTGTTACTAGGGGTGCGTGATATTCCCTATCACCGTGTTACTAGGGTGTGATATTCCCTATCACTGTGTTACTTGGGTGTGATATTCCCTATCACCGTGTTACTAGGGTGTGATATTCCCTATCACCGTGTTACTAGGGTGTGATATTCCCTATCACTGTGTTACTTGGGTGTGATATTCCCTATCACCGTGTTACTAGGGTGTGATATTCCCTATCACTGTGTTACTAGGGGCGTGTGATATTCCCTATCACCGTGTTACTAGGGGTGTGTGATATTCCCTGTCACTGTGTTACTAGGGGTGTGTGATATCACTGTGTTACTAGGGGCGTGTGATATTCCCTGTCACTGTGTTACTAGGGGCGTGTGTTATTCCCTATCACTGTGTTACTAGGGGTGCGTGATATTCCCTATCACCGTGTTACTAGGGTGTGATATTCCCTATCACTGTGTTACTTGGGTGTGATATTCCCTATCACCGTGTTACTAGGGTGTGATATTCCCTATCACCGTGTTACTAGGGTGTGATATTCCCTATCACCGTGTTACTAGGGTGTGATATTCCCTATCACCGTGTTACTAGGGGTGCGTGATATTCCCTATCACCGTGTTACTAGGGTGTGATATTCCCTATCACCGTGTTACTAGGGTGTGATATTCCCTATCACCGTGTTACTTGGGTGTGATATTCCCTATCACCGTGTTACTAGGGTGTGATATTCCCTATCACCGTGTTACTAGGGGTGCGTGATATTCCCTATCACCGTGTTACTAGGGTGTGATATTCCCTATCACCGTGTTACTTGGGTGTGATATTCCCTATCACCGTGTTACTTGGGTGTGATATTCCCTATCACCGTGTTACTATGGGTGCATGATATTCCCTATCACTGTGTTACTAGGGTGTGATATTCCCTATTACTGTGTTACTTGGGTGTGATATTCCCTATCACCGTGTTACTAGGGTGTGATATTCCCTATCACTGTGTTACTAGGGGTGCGCAATATTCCCTGTCACTGTGTTACTAGGGGCGCGTGATATCACTGTGTTATATTCTCTAACATGTTCCATACAAAGCTTATGGAAGCTCAGCGCCTTGTCCTGATTTTGTCTACAGGTTTTTTCCGTTATAGAAGATATATTAGGCCAAGGTTCTATCCTCTGCTGAAGTCATTTATCTTCCTCTCCTTCATCCGCCGCGCATCTACTCAGACATGCTCTTTCACACCACTGTCGTCTTTCATCTGTCGTTTCTTTCATAGTTTGGTAATTCTTCAGGATCTTTGCTCACATCGGCTGCCTTCGTGCGTCTAGATTTTTTCTTCATCTTCGAGAAAGTTTAGTATCCAGATTTTATTGTGTTCCTATAAACAGCCATCCCAGGACTGGACATAAACTGAGTTGGATTAAATCACTATGGGGCCCCAGGCAATATACAGTTTTGGGGCCCCTTCCCATCCCATCTGTAAAATAAACCTCCCATAAACATAAAAAAGAGATAAAATAATCTCAGCCTTGTATAATGCACTGATCCATAGGCAGCCTAGGTTATATAATGGATGATCCAGATGTGGATGTAAGCAAAGAGACAAGGACAAGGGTCACTGGTGGTGTCATTTGTAAGAGAACCCTTTCATGTTAGATAGAATAGAAGGGGTTTAGCAATGCTACTCCTGTACTTGCTGTCCCAAATCCCATCAGGTGCAAGTGTGGTTTGCGCATGGGCAGCAGAGGTGTATCTGAAAACAAGGCATGAGCGCCATGTTCCCCGAGCCTTTATGCATGAGTGTGCATGAGTTTAATAGTTTGCCAGCGAGAAGAGGCGTGACCAGATGTGAAGGGCCGGAGCAGTGGGGGCTGCTGATGGGGGAAGAGGGGTGAGGCTGGATCTGGGAAACTTGGATACCTTTCCAGGGTGGTGAGGTTGTGGGTAGGGGGTTGTGGCAGCGTGTCACTCGATTTTCAGGCGCCTTCCAGCTAATCCAGGAAGGAAGGCAAGTACTGTATGTCTCCTCTGCTTGGGATGCTATCCTGCTTACATCCTGCTGCTGCACAAGAAGGAGAGCTGGTGATGTCAATGTGCTTGGTTAGGGAGGCCCCCTTGACAAAAGGGGTCTGAGTTAGGTATCGTGTCTCCGGCATCACCAGCTTAATCCAGCTCTGAAAACACCACTGTGCTGTACATATCCCCTATTGTAGTCCAGGAGGACCCGCCAAAAAATCAGGAAGTCTCCTAGACATTGCTGGAGAGAAGGCAGGGGTAGTGTTTGATCTTCTTGGCCATTAAATATTTCCAGTACACCACTCCCCCTTGGCAAGCTTGATTGTCAATCTGTTGTTCGCAATGAGGAGACTCTGCAGGGATTTAAGCGTACAACTATGTTACTTGCATCATATACAGTAGTAGTAGTATAGTGGTCCCACTATGATATTTACAAATAAATAATACGGAGCAAAACAAATCTCCAGAATTTACAACTTGTCAGCAGGCAAACCCCATCATAACGGCCAACAGCCTGAAAGAAATGTACACTAAAGCAATAAACATACCACAACAGGCGTGTGCATAAACCGCATCATGTACCTGCGGCACAGATGACTTCCCGGTGTAGGGAGTTTTCTGTGTGTGTGTAAAGAAATGAAACCGCTTTCTATTATATTTGGAAGATTAGTAAAATTACAGTATGTCAGTCACGCTGGTGTCAAGCCATCGATTTTATACATCAGAGCGTGTCTTTAAACTAGTAATTATTTGTGTAACAACATGACACGCCGTGTCATTTCCCACTGAGCGTAAGCAATGTCTGAACACTCTCACTATAGTTATATGTATTGTAGCTACAGTATATAAATCACCCGGCAGTTACAGTGAGCTTATATTAACCTTCTGTTTGAACTATTTCTTGTTTTTTCATGTATTCTATTTAAAAACGCACCAGGTCAGACACACACCTCAAGTGTCAACAGTGACACATAACAGTGAAAAACTCATGTCAACCTTTCTATGTGTCGACTTTTCCATGCATTGAGGTGTGGCAGATGTAACAGGTGCAGAGAGAGTCAGATTTGGGTGGGGTGTCTACTTCAAACTGATATCCCTATATTGCAGTGTAAGAATAATGCAGCAAGTATTTACCCTGCACAGAAACAAAATAACTCACCCAAATCTAACTCTCTCTGCACATGTTACATCTGCCCCACCTGCAGTGCATATGGTTTTGTTCATCTGAGAGTGAATTTGCCTTTGCGAGTGAACCAGAATTAACCACCTTGACCTTTCCCCATGTCAACATATTGCACGTCGAAATGGTCTGTTAACACAAATTTGAGAATGTGTAACCAATAGTGGGCTGGTAAAGGGTAAAGCTCAGTGTGCTCGGGGCGGGAGACTGATGCTTCCTTATCAGCCATTTCCATCTGAAATAAAAGTCAGTCGGCGACCAACAAATGATTTCGCTCTCCTTTGGCCACATGCCCGGGGAAGGTATTGAAGAAAATGTCCATTTACTATATAATAGGTAGAAAAATTGTGTATTTAACTGTTTCCTACTGTAAAGAGGACTGCTATAAGGCAAAAAGGTAAAATCATAAAGCCTAGCATGGCAGTTAGTTTGCTGGAACACCACTATATCCGTATCCTGCAAAAGCGTTGCTGATTCCTTTTACTTTTATTCCCTGGCACATACTGTAAGCACTATCTTATTACTGCCCCATTGATTTGTAAAACTGATAAACATCACAGTCCTAAGCAAACTCTGTTTCTTCTAATGGAGAGAGCGACACCATGCTGAGCATATTTAGTTAAGTTTAAACACTTGAGTTGTTTCAACTACTGTACAGATGGAAACATTTGGTTTTAAAATAAGACGAGATCCGTCACCCCACAGCTAGTGACTACAGCGGATGGCATCAAATTAACCCTGCCAGGTCCGCCCTGCCAATCAGTATGTCCCCAGCTAAGTCGTGCCAATATTTATCAACTTTGTATGATGGAAACCTTCAAATGTCACAATAAAGACGGACTCTAGTGGAACTGTGTCATTTATTTAAACATTTACAGTATGTTCTCCGGCCACTGGAGGGCGGTAGTGAGCTGGCCTGGCCAGCAGCAGCAGCAGCAGCAGCAGCAAGCTGCTACGCACGTCGACGCGTCGCTACCGCAGAGGAGAGAGCCGGGAGGAACAAGAAGGCAGCGGCGAGGCGAGGCTCAGACGGCAAAACCACTGCACAGCTCAGCTGAGCTTGTTGTAAGTATGATTTGGACACTACACTACCCCCGTCCCCCCCCGCCCGTGTACATGGCTGCCGCGTGCCGCCAGGCGCCAGCGCTGACAGACAGTAGTCAGTCAGTTGCTGTCGCCCTGACGGTCATCAGGCCGCGGCACCAGCAGCCAGCAGGAAACTTCGGCGGCGGGCGGCGGCAGCTCCTGCCCCTGCCCCCGCTGGCAACTTGGCCGCAGTCCGCAGACAGTGAAGAATCCACTGCTCCCCCCACCCGCTGTCCGTGCCCGTGCTGCGCCGCCCGTGACCGACACAGGCTCAGCAGGCCTGCAGCAAATCTCCGCCGCCCGCCCCCTCCTACCCAGCTACTCTGTTCCCTCACACAGTCTTATCTGCCGCCCACTGCCAGTCACCTGGATGGTGGCGCGGTGGCAGAGGCAGTCAATCAATATTTTACAAGGTGCGCAGCGCAGCGCTTCCTATGTCTATGGGGGGGGAGGGGGGGTCACCTCCTAGGTGGATGGTGGGATAGGATGGTGCGTGGCAGTAATTTTTTTTTTAACAAGGTGTCGCTTCCTCCCTCTATAAGGGGGGGGGGGGGTGTCATCTCCTATTATAGGAGATGCCCCCCCCCCCCCCATAGAGGGAGGAAGCGACACCTTGTAAAAAAAAAATTACTGCCACGCACCATCCTATAGGAATAGGAGGTGACCCCCCCTCCCCCCCCATAGACATAGGAAGCAGACACTATACAATGTAGATAAGAAAACGTGCACAAGAGTTTGGATGAACAGTGGGCCTGATTCAGAGATGAGGGATCAGTGATATTGATATGATATAGGAGGGAAGGGGGCTATTGGATGAACAGTGGGCCTGATTCAGAGATGAGGGATCAGTGATAGTGATATGATATAGGAGGGAAGGGGGCTATTGGATGAACAGTGGGCCTGATTCAGAGATGAGGGATCACAGTGATAGTGATATGATATAGGAGGGAAGGGGGCTATTGGATGAACAGTGGGCCTGATTCAGAGATGAGGGATCACAGTGATAGTGATATGATATAGGAGGGAAGGGGGCTATTGGATGAACAGTGGGCCTGATTCAGAGATGAGGGATCAGTGATAGTGATATGATATAGGAGGGAAGGGGGCTATTGAATGAACAGTGGGCCTGATTCAGAGATGAGGGATCAGTGATAGTGATATGATATAGGAGGGAAGGGGGCTATTGGATGAACAGTGGGCCTGATTCAGAGATGAGGGATCAGTGATAGTGATATGATATAGGAGGGAAGGGGGCTATTGAATGAACAGTGGGCCTGATTCAGAGATGAGGGATCAGTGATAGTGATATGATATAGGAGGGAAGGGGGCTATTGGATGAACAGTGGGCCTGATTCAGAGATGAGGGATCAGTGATAGTGATATGATATAGGAGGGAAGGGGGCAGACTCTTTCCTCCTATATCAAGAGGATAGATATAAATTAATTTATGTTGTTAATCTAAAAATATAGCTAATAAAAATGTTAAAAGTCAATTGTGTATGTGAGAAGTTGGTAGGGGGGGGGGGGGCGGTATCCTGTAGGTTTGCCTAGGGCGCCTAGATGCCTTGCACCGGCTCTGCCCGGACCTCCTCCTCCCTGCACTGTAAATCCTCTACTGGGTGCAGGATGGAGGAAGAGAGCCCGCCCGCAACAGCATCAGCACCAGGTAAGGGAGGGAGGGGGGAGCTTCCGGGACTCGATGTGCATCGCCGGCCACAACGCAAAGGACAGCTCTTAATGCAAGAGCTGTGCTTTGGCATAATTATCGCAAATGTTAGTGCATATGCAATAATTATGTTTGCGGTAGCCGGCGATGTGCGGCAAAGTGGGGGCGCGGATGTTAGAGCATCCCGCCCACTACAAGCTCAGAATGGCAGTAGAATGAATGGAACCTGTCCAGTCTGGCATTCTGGGGTACGATCCGGTTCCAGTTTTTACTTCGTCCCAAATGAAAGTCCTGGTGAGAAATAGACTGTGTCGAGGTTGGCCCATCCTGGGATCGGGATCCACGGGATCTCGGCCTAGAATCACTTGGATTTAAATCCCGGGATTGGCGCTTCCAAATCTGGTATTTCGGGATTGGAAGTGCATGCGTAGTTGGTATTTTAAATGCTGGTTAGTGCTGAGCAGCAGACGGCTCAGAAGCTGCCTGGAAGCCCCTGACCAAGCGTCTTTGCACAGCGTGATGTCCATACCTGCCCACAGTCAGCAGAGATTGGAAACAGTCCGCCTGCCATCTCCCACCCGAAGAAGGGAACCAGGCCAGACAAGTGCAGAAGAATTACACAATTGGGGGCAGGTACTCGGGGCAGGGGACTCTAGGGGGGAAGAGATGGCTAAAATCTGTCGGTGGCGCTGGTGGCTGTAGGTGGGAGAAAGAGAGATAATTTGGGGGGAAAAGAGAAAAAATGAGGGGAGAGACAGAAGGACTGAGGGGCGAGGTTGAGATAGATGAGGACGCAGTCCTGCTGCTGCCTGCCATTGCCACCACTTTTTCAATCCCTGGATTCCAGGGATCTGCATCCCTATCAGGTGTTGTATAGTAGTGGTGCCAACGAGGCAGACCTATGAACCTTCAATGGGGGTTATTCAGTAAGGATATCAAATGCAAAATCTTTCTCAAATGGGCAAAACCATATGCACTTCCGGAAAAGGGGGGGGGGAGGGGAGGAGAGACTATAAGCAACACTTCAGGGGGTGTGGCCTGATCTCAGTGTCATCAAGCCCTGCCCCCAGTACTGCAAATACCTATATTTGTGGTTCTCCAGGATGGCGGGACTAAAACCGACACAAATCACCCCTCCCCGAAAAGCCGTGAATCTCGACATTTTATCACCAATGCTGGGGAAATGCGGGGGTTCTGGGGTGGTCTGGCAGGAGGAAAGAAGGAGGCTTGACCATCTTTTCAGGGGGCCTGGGAGGGGGACTCTATTTTCGAGCAACTCCCGGCCATTCCAGGACGGTAGGCAACCCTGCAGCCTGTATAATAGCTAGACACGGCATGGTGGGTACTGAGCAGGGACGTGCAGCCAGGGGAGGCAGTGCTTCCTCTGTAATTTTGTTCAAAATAATACAAAGAATATACTTATGGCATATATTTATATTGTTTTATTCATTTGTAACATTTAAATTAGTTTAGGAGGCACCAATAAGCGGAGGCACCAATAAGCGGTGCTTCCCACTAGCTATTATTTAACTAGTACATTTTATTAACATGATATGTAGAATTGGATTGGTTGCTTTATACAACATGTCTGTTGTCTTCTTTGTACATTTGCTAATAACCTCATAAACAGGGAAAGTATTTAAAACATCCCATAAACCTTTTATGTGACACATTTTCTCATTTACTCATCCAAGCAGTGGCATCACTACGGGGTTACGGGCTCCTCCTGGGTGTCACCCACCAAAGAGTGACACTAAAATGCCCAAGTGTTGCACATTAACATTATGTGCACCACTCACATCCTGTCCAGCTCTGGAGGTAGCCCAGCATCTCCTGGACCTGAGAAGTGATGAAAAAGGGTCTTGGGCTGGGAAGCCACCCCCCCACCAAGCCGCACCCCTTACCATAAAGCCTTGCCCCTTCCCACAAAGCTACTCCCCCTTCGCAGTCTTAAAACCACATTGGGTGTCACCGAGTTAAGTGACACCCTTGCATACAAGTAACACTGGTCACATAGAAAACATTTTCATCAAACCAGGATGACAACTCAGTTGGCTGACGTTATTTTATTTTTTTAAATTGTTGCCGATATCTGCAAACCAACACTGTAGATAATCTGTTACTATAAATTGTTGTTTTACAGCCGCAAGACAACAAAAATCTCTGTATGATATTTACAAGGCATTTATTATTCGATTGAGAATAGAACTTATAAAAAATAATGACATCATCATAAAAATAACAAAAACTTTTAAATGTAAAGTTAGCTGGCTGTTTAAATGAACCACTTAACCTGTTAAAAACATTTATTTGAACTCCTTAGCATCCATCGTCATCCAGAAGTGGTGGTGTCAAATGGAGCCGTGCATGGAATGGGAGGATTGTAAAGTATTGCCAGATCTTACAGGCTGGTCCTGCAGCAGCGGAAACAAAATCAAAACGACAAAGGTGAGCGCGAGGGCATAGGTGATTAGAAAGTCATGTAGGTAAATACACAGGAGGTCGGTAAGATTGTTACCTATTCAATGTCTTCTTCATTGCTTTCTCAGCTGTTTCATTATGGTCCTTGCTGAGAAGTGTTTATACGTGCCTTAAAGGGACAGTGCCTATTTAAGTCCATGGCTGGCAACACTGGCATGTACATTATTATACTGTAGACTTTGCTCCTCGCGTCTTTATGTGATTGTTATTGCTCTATTTTACTGTAAAGGGGCCTACACATGGAGAGATTTTGCTGAGCGATCTGAGGTGTGAAATCCTCTGCACGGAAACCATCAATGCTTTCATTCACCTATAGTCATCCCTGTTTTACAATTTACGAAGGGGCAGAGCTTCTAGGAAGTATTGAGTTAAGCTCTGTGTCGCACAACTTTTTTTTTTAAACAAATTGAATTGCTTGTGCAACATAAAATTGTGGGAAACCATCCGATCGTCCCCATTGATGGCAAAAGTATTCAAAATTGGTCATAGACCATCGATTTTGGATAATTTGTGGTTGATGGTCATCCCTAAACCAAAATGGCAGCTTTTGTGGTACTATCATAAATCATCCGTAAGGAACATATGCTCCTGAAATATACCGTTGGAAGTTAGGGATGCAATTATTGTAAATCATTTCCATTTTGTGCTTTATAAATATTTTGTTGGCGCAGTGGGCAAAAAAAATGGCTTGACATTTTTTTAAAATACAATTTTGAAGATCTAACGGTACTGTCCAGACTACCCTTGGTAACATTACTGTGCTGCTGCAGTTTGCTCTCTGAGAAATGCGTGTGTTGTCACAGCAGCCATCTTAGTTACTGTGCTAGCTAGTGAAGCCACCACTGTGCTGCTATATGTGAGTGGTACTACTTCCTGTCAGCCATTTTGTTTTCACACACAGTATAAGTTATATGAGACTATGGTACATTGCTAAGGTACTTCGGAGATGTAAAATGTGATGACACTTTATGAATAAAAGAAAAGCAATAATGTATTGTGTTTAGATTACAGTTTCTAGAAAAATGAATGCCCCCACCACCACCCCGCTCGCCAATGTTTCATGCATTTATCAGTAAAACCGCTCAAGTGTCTAAATAAAAAATAGTCCACAAATTTCCCTTTTGCAACAGTTGCGAACTGACAACCAAAAGCTGTTCGCTGTGCATTTTTCTCGCGGCAATGCAACTTTCCCTATTTTCTGTGTGATTTTCCTATTCTTTTCATTACAGATGCACACGATTTTACTTAGACATTTCCAGTGCATGAATAAAATACATCATATTTGATATGACAAGAAAAATATGCCTAAACTGTGCTGTCTCTTCCTTATTTTCTACTTGCATGCCTTATAGTTATGAGATTGGACGCAAGTGAATCTCCATGTGTCCTTAAAGTAGTTTAATGCATAATAAGTGGGCAAATACATATGCAGAAAAATTGACTTTTTATACAAAGTACTCAGTTGATGTTAACAAAATATCGAGATTGTGGCTTAGAAGAAGCATTTTGTACATTTCCATGATCTTTTATGGGCACAACAACTACAAAATGATATAAGGTTGGATAGAGAAGTTTTTCATGGCAAAAAGTTTCAAATAGGTTACTTCTTGTTAGTAGGATTCTGCAACTATAACTTGGTAATACAACCTTGCCATGAATATTTATGTGCTACTATACAGTAGGTACATTATAAAACATATCTACAGTATCTTTTGTGCATTATATGTTGTACAATATTTATCAACTGTCTTGGACAGTTTCGAAACACCATCATTTTTGGAAGTCATACGTGACCTTTGGGAGAACACACTCTCTTTAACTGTAAATTTGACATGTTTTTTTGCGGCGAAATGCGTTTTCTTGTCAATGCATGAACAATGTCGAGGGCCCCTGCATTTGCCATATGGATGTTGGTTTATACTTGGTTGATAGTAGTCCGAACTTCCAAGAGAAAACAGTGTATTTAATAAATACACTGATTGTGAGTAAAATGATAAGATTATCTGCTTCGGTCCTCACTTATCCATCACACAGATACATTAATGCACATTATATATACTGTAGAAGAGGTTCTTTAAAGCAGCAACCCCATCCGACCAACCCTATCTTAAGGTGCCCATACACTAGTAAGATTTATCTTCAGATCTGGCTGGTTGGAACAAAAACATGGTTATGGATGAGTGAGTTTGCCAGTTTTCTAGCATTTCCAAGCAACTGGTCAACTGTCATTTGCTCTCATCCATAACCATGTTTTTGTTCCAACCAGCCAGATCTGAAGATAAATCTACGTGTGTATGGCCACCTTAAGGTCTACTTTTTGACCAGTCATGCTTCTGCTATTTAAGAGCTACTTCCATCTGTTTGAGTATTTTTAAAATGTCTTTGCTTCTTTTCTTTTGGACAGGTAACACGGTAGCAGATGGATTTGCTGACGCCATAGCCGAAGAAATTGTAGCCACCTCATGGACAATATGTGGACTCAAAGACTTAACTTTTTAGGAATTGTACTGAAAAACAAAACAAAAAACAACCAATTGGTTCATCCTATTTTTTTGCAGTTGATCCAATTATCCACAGAAGCTTTAAAAACACTTTGACAGTTGGTCAATATAATTCTCGCTGATGGGATGACTTGCATTTGTATTAATAATAAAGAACCACCTGGACGTTACCTCTGGATTATATTTATCTCGTAAAAACAAATGATGATAGATCGGAATGTGGAATCTTGAGGAAAAAAGCTGATCAACTTGGTAAAGTGCTCCAAGGCTAAAGGTGGACATTGTTCTTAAACTCATTTACACAATGCAGGGGATCATTTTTAAAGTGCAAAGCAGGAGCTCTATAGCACTTATGTAGCATTGGGCCCAGCGTGCCCCACAAATTACACAAGAGTACTTTGATTTTTTGGGTTTGGCGCATTGGTTTGCTGAAGCAAAACACCAGCATATGCAGAGATACCAAAATTTTGACAGGCAGATGGGGACTAGATTTGAGTTAAGTAGGACAGAGTGATATCCATCCCACTAAAGTGGTTCCCGAACACAGTCCTCAAGGCACCACAACAGTCCAGGTTTAAAAGATATCAATAGGCGTAGGTGATTTACAGTACACAGTGCAGTGCACAAACAGCTATATCCCTAAAAGATAGACTTGTTGGGTGTCATGAGAGCCACATTTGTAAACCGTTGACATAAGGTTTAATTGACCATTATATCTAGAGGTAAATTGAAGGCAATATTAATTGAATATTAGAATGTTGGATTTTGATGCAGAACGGAGATACAGTTTTAGGTCCCTTATTCTTTCTAGGTGGGAACGTAGAATGTCTACCTGATGGTCTAGCCCAGATTTCTTGTGGTATTTACAGAACACCTTCTAAATATTTTTCTGAACCACCGTCAGTTTGAGCTCTAACCTTACTTTGCTTTCAGTGGACCATTGAGGTGCACTATTTGTAAATGACCTCCGAAAAAGGAGGCAGACATTTTGTAGGCTGGTTCAATATTCATGAAGTATACAGCCTATCACTTCACTATTAACTAGTGACATCAATAAGGCATGGTGAGTTTTGTGAATACTGATTCATCGCACAAAATGCCTGGTTCTATTTCCATAGGTAGCTGGTGCACTTTAGGAAATCATGAGTGTTTCTGATGACTGTAAAGTAGGTAGGTTTGAAACCATTTATTTTTACTTTACATTATTATTCAATAGTTTGCAATGTTTCCTTTTGTATTGTTTTAGACAATACATTAATTTGGTATCCAATTAAAAAGATTACACCATTTCATTTAATGTCATTCAGATTTAATGTTATTCAATTGATTACATTGTGCATGTATTGAAGGTTGACCACAAGCAAAATGTTTTAGAGGAAAGATAAACTATTAGTTATTATAGTAAAATTATATTTCTATTTTCATGGTTAAAATTACCTGATGGTTACTATTATTGGGAAATAATGTTGAAAACAATAAAATCACAAAACTAAAGTAACAAGAGAAAAAGATATAGAATTATTTTTTAATTCATTAGCGTATGTCCATTTTGTATTCTATAACATTTAGAAGTTTTAAATCTGTAGTTTTTAGACTTTCTGAAGAACATTGATTGCCTGACTTTCACAGAGGAGGTAGCCATTTTGTAGACTTCAACCATATTTGTGAAGATGCAGCCTACACATTATATGGCAAATCCTAGCATTACTAAGATACATCGTGACAAATTTTCATGAGGTCCTACGATTATTTCATACCACCCTGCCCTCTAGTGAATTGATAGGCTGTGTTCTCATTAATATTGGTTTGGCTAACAAAATGGCTTCTCCAGCCATGAAAGATGAAAGGTGTTTTTTAAAGAAAAATAAAAAAAATAAAAATGCTACTCCCATTGTATCTGGATTTTTTTTTTAAAATTAATACCCAGCTATTTTATGTTACCTAGTAAAATGTCTGAACCTAATTCTGAAACACACATTACATTTTAATAAGAACAATAAATTAATTGAAGGATCAAATTATATATATATATATATATATATATATATATATATATATATATGTATATATATTAGCAAACATTAAAATTATTGGGGAGCCAGGTAACCCCCCCCCTAACCAAGGATGTAACTACCATATGTGCAATGGGTCCTAGAGCTGAAGGGGCCCCATCTTTACTGATATCTGGTACATGGAGCCCTTATAAATTTACTATGGGGCCAATGAATATCTAAGTATGCCTTGCCCATAACTGGTTCCTTGGACCGTGCATGACCATTTATTTTCTGCTAGAAAAACAATGATAGCTGGACAAAGGCATACCTCCCAACTTTCCAGATTACAGCGGGATAGTCCTGCTATTTGGATACTGTCCCGCTGTCCCTCCCACGGGTGGCAATGTCCCATGGGTGGGGGGCAGCAGGGGGAGCAGGAAATCACTGAAGAGATGCCGGTGGACCCCTATTTGTTCTGTCCCCCACATTTTTGTAACCAGGACTGGTCAAAGAGTGTGGTGCTGGTTATAAAAATACAGTGGAACGTGTCAGCTTAGTAAATTTTCCAAATTCTCATGTCGTATTTTTTGGCCAATCATAGCCGATCCCATTCTTAACTGTTCGTACCATGGATCAGCGCTAATACAGTTGCATCTCCTGCTCTAATATGGGGAAGGTGTAAGTGCTGATGATATCCATGATGGGGAAGTTGGACATGTACAGTACAGGAGATGTATAAGGCTCAGAATATTAGTAAATAGTGGGATTGTCATTATAATCACATTTAGGAGGTCATTCTGGTTGGCTCGCTAAGCAGCGTTATTTTGCTGATTAGCGAGCCTTGTAACGCCGCCCACCGGGCATGAAAATGCCCGCCCCCCCCCCGCGGCATGGTGAATGGATGTTTTGCATAAACATCCATTCGTAGGGTAGCGCGCGGGCCCAAAATCATTAGATGGTCATCGACCATCAAATGATTTTTTATGTGCTGGCAAATCAAAATCAGTCTCTGCTGCATCCTGCTCCGAGAACTGGGCGGGCAGCTGACATCCGGCGTCTACTCAGTACTAACCAACATGGGTTCGTGAAAAATCGTTCATGCCAAACTAATCTACTAGGGTTCTATGAAGAGGTTAGCAAAAACCTCGATAATGGAAATGCTGTAGATGTGATTTTCCTAGATTTCGCTAAAGCATTTGATACTGTCCCACACAAGAGATTGATTCATAAAATGGAGAACCTAGGATTGGGTGAAAATATCTGCAGATGGGTAGGGAATTGGCTATGTAATAGAGAACAAAGAGTGGTTGTGAATGGTGCCGTATCAGATATGATACCGGTACTAAGTGGAGTGCCCCAGGGTTCGGTTTTGGGGCCCATTTTGTTTAACATTTTTATTAACGATATTGGGATAGGGTTACTCAGCAATGTATCCATCTTTGCGGATGATACAAAACTTAGCAAAGTCATCAAATCACCAGAAGATGTCACCATGCTTCAAAATGATCTTGCAATTCTAGATGAGTGGGCAAAAAAATGGAAGATGAGGTTCAATGTAGATAAATGTAAGGTTATGCACCTTGGGAGACACAACCAGTGTGCAAGTTACAACCTTAGCGGAGAGGAACTGGGTAATTCCATACTTGAAAAGGATCTAGGAGTCCAAATAGACAGCAATCTAGGATGTAGTGCCCATTGTAATGTAGCTACAAAAAAGGCCAACAAAATTCTGGCATGTATTAAGAGGGGAATGGAAACTAGGGACTCAAGGGTAATTATGCCACTATATAAAGCATTGGTGAGACCTCACCTAGAGTACAGAGTACAGTTCTGGGCCCCACACTATAAAAAGGACATCATAGAATTAGAAAAAGTCCAAAGGCGAGCAACAAAGCTTATTAGGGGAATGGAGAATTTAAGCTACGGGGAGAGATTAAGCAATTTGGGACTATTTACATTAGAAAAAAAACGTTTAAAGGGGGACATGCTCAACATGTACAAGTATATCAAGGGCCAATATAAGGAACTGTCACACACCCTATTTTCTACTAGAAAGGAATCTAGGACGCGAGGGCATGAGTATAGATTAGAAGAAAAAAGATTTAATTTAGCTAGTAGAAAGAATTTCTTTACGGTCAGAACAGTCAAACTCTGGAACTCTCTTCCCAGAGAGGTGGTAACGGCTGGCTCATTAAATGCGTTCAAGGCAAAGTTGGACAAACATTTACTGGAGAAAAACATCCATGGGTACAAATAAGAAATATAATTTGTCTGTAAAATACCAGAACCTACCAAATCAGCAATGGATATCTATACCAGGTTGAACTAGATGGACGCAAGTCTTTTTTCAGCCTTACCTACTATGTAACTATGTAACTATGACATCAGCCGCCTGCCCGCCAAGTTCGCATGGGAAACTGGGTGCACTCAGAGATTTCTTGGGTAAGCCCAGGAAATGCAGGGTGTTGCATGCGAATGCCCCCTGCCCGCCCCCTACACGCTCCCCCCTTAGCGAGCACCACAGAGACTACCCACATTGAAGCTCTGCACATGCCCATAAGCAAATCTACGCATGCACAGGGCTTCAACATCGAGCCGCCGTGTGCATGTACAGGTTAGTTCATAAATCAGAATGACTGCCTTAGTTCACTGCAAACATTCACAATTGCCTTCATGCCTTATGTTTTACTCAGAGGAGGAACTGTATTAAACCTTTAAGAGTAGAGAAATGGACCGTTACCATTTACCAAGTACATTCTGGAAAACAATGGGAAGAAACGGAACCATCATAAAACAGAAACTCTTTAAAAGCTACCTAAATGATGCCACAAGTCATGGCACAGATATTCAGGGCATGTAACAAAGCTCATATGCCTGAATATTTACATTACTAGACATTATCAGAAGAGGTTTCAGGAAAATGTTCCTGCTTACTTCCTTAACTCAAGAAAGACATTGACACTCAGCACCCCTACTTAATCTATTGGATTTTAGCCATACACCCTAACCCTTCCTTCCTGCAGTCTTGCTCTACCCCCCCCCCCCAGCCTAATCCTAACTCCTCCTTTGTGCCTAACCTTACCTCTCACCCCAATCTTTCCCCCACCCTTAGTAGGCATGCTTACATTTGGGATGTCACCAGTTGGGATTAGAGCTAGGGCCATGAGCTCAGTATAGAAATTCTGGCGCAACTCTTCTCACCAGTGTTGGGATTCCATTGTTGGCAAACCACCCCAGTGTTGGAGTTCCGGTGCCAGTCTTCTCACCAGTGTTGGGACTCCAGTGTTGGGACACCAATGTTGGGATACCAGTGTCAGAGTTCAGGTGCCAGTCTTCTCACCAGTGTTAAGATTCCCATGTTGGGATTCCCATGTTGGAGTTCCGGTGCCAGTCTTCTCACCAGTGTTTGGACTCCAGTATTGGGACACCAATGTTGGGATACCAGTGTTGGAATTTTGGTGCCAGTCTTCTCACCAGTGTTGGGACACCAGTGCTAGGACACCAGTGTTGGGACTGGAGTTTTGGGACTTGAGTGTTGGTATACCAGTGTCAGAGTTCAGGTGCCAGCCTTCTCACCAGTGTTAAGATTCCAGTGTTGGGATACCAATGCTGGAGTTTCGGTGCCAGTTTTCTCACCAGTGCTAGGACACCAGTGTCGGTATACCAGTGTCGGAGTTCCAGGACCAATCTTCTCACCAGTGTTGGAAGTGATACATCAAGCCTTGTACAAAAAAAAGTGGGGAAGTGACTTGCAACAACCAATCGCTCCTACCTATCATTTGATCAATTCTGATTGGTAAATGCCAGCTAGAAGACGTGTCCACATCATCACTCTTTAGAAGACTTGATACATCACCAGCTGTCTTAATTTTTAATATTGCCATCTTTTGTCTTACCTTTGTTTCTTAAAATTAAGGGTACGATCACCTTGAAGTTTGGTGGGTCTATGTCAGGTTAAGAACGTACTAGATAAACGATAGAAGCAATGAACTTAGTTGCTATGGGCAACTTCTCAGTGTTTCCATTTTAGAAGTAGATCTAAGCCCAGAGCTGGTTGTACGTAAGAAGCAGAGCAATAGTCTCTCATCCCTACTGTGCTTATTATGGGACTACGTCACTGCTACTGGTATCTACAATCTTATTACATAATAGTATCAGTATTATTATTACTCTTGTAAATCCTATATTGGATACCATATTTTTATCTGGTCTACACAATGACGCCAGTTCTTTTCCCCCAGCCACTGTACTATGGAGGTGCTTCTATCCCCTTAATTCCACGCAACACCCCACACTCTTAGATGTTTGTTCAGGTGATTTTCTGTTCTGTGATTACAAAGGACTGAGCCGTGAAATTAGATTTTGCGGCTATTTAAAACATATTAACGGTATCCCCATCAATCAATATATCTAGCAGGAACTCTAGATAATGTCACTCTCATCAATTTCCAGCTGCTATATTTATTTTTTCACAGAATATAAAGCAGGACTTCATGAAGAAATACTTAATTATTGGAACAACGCTGCGCACTGGAGCTGCCAATAATATACTGACCTATGGAGAATTTTTTTAAATAGAAAAAAACTGATGAGAAAAATCAGAAAGTGCATTAATTCCCTGACAGCAGTATATAGGCTCTGGCAGTCATGTACGGTGCCCGTATTTATGGATTTGCTTCTGACAAGGGTCACCAACATTCAAAGTAACACTATGCAACTCAATCATCAGTTTATGTGCCTGACACAAAAACATGTGCAAAACCGTTTTTTTTTCACAGTTAAGTGATTATCAACAGCCGGCACATGTGTTAAAAAGCTGTGTAGACATTAGACAATATGTCGCCCGATCCCATGGCAGCAAGGCTGACATGTCATGTGACTCCCTGCCAGCCCCACCCCTGCCATCGGCCCCGGCACCAGCAAGCGATGTCTGGCCTCCCAAAAGAGTGCCCAAGTCTCCCAGACTGAGCCACCATTTGCCTTCTTATTTACTAATGAAAAAGAATGGTGTGGATGGAAGATGGCACAATCTGCATTGAATCGCATCATCTTAGCCATGATCACCACTTTAAAATGCTGGTAACCTTGGCATTGTCTAGTGGGGGTATAGCCTCAAAGATGTAAACAAACAACCACACCTCCAGCCCCAACTAACATACCATGCCACACCCATGAACCTCCCCCCTGTGCCGCATCATGCCTCCCAAGCCAATCCCTGCTGTGCTGACTTGTTTATTCTCTCCCAGAGAGGGATTTCAGTATGTCAGCAAGTATGGCTAGCATTACAAGCTCACAGCACTGAGGTCATGTGTGGAGTTTGTATGTTCTCCCCGTACTTACGTGGGTTACCTCCAGATACTCCGGTTTCCTCCCACAACCCAAAAATATACAGGTAGGTTCATTGGCTCCCAACAACCCTAGAATGTCTGTGTGTGCATGTACATTTGGTAGGGAATATAGAATATGTGTGCGCTATATAAATAACTGCTAATAAATAAATATTTGTAAGTATCTATCATGGGTACTTGTTTCCTAGCACGGCCACCCCGATTTACATCGGGGTGGTCGTGTCGGAAAAATCGGGTCGATCGCATCGCATGCGATTTGGTCGCATGCGATGCGATCGATGCGACCGACCGATTTTGGACCCGATTTTTTTTTTTAATGAAATGTAAATCGGGTCCCTGGGACCCGATTTTACATTGTATTCAATGTAAAAATATTCCCAACCCCCCCAAATTTAACGGCGTACACCGCACCCCACGATAGACGCCAACCCGAAGCATGGCGAGCGCAGCGAGCCCGCGAGGGGCGGCGGTGCGCGTCCTCCGACCTTTTCATTCCCCTACTATCCACGTCGGCGTGGAGTTGAGAATAGAATAGTGTGGCGAGCGCAGCGAGCCACCGAGCCCGAAGCGTGGTGAGCGAACGCGTATACCTGTGAAGTTATACGCGTCCCCTCGCGGGGCTCGCTGCGCTCGCCACGCTTCGGGCTCGGTGGCTCGCTGCGCTCGCCACACTATTCTATTCTCAACTCCACGCCGACGTGGATAGTAGGGGAATGAAAAGGTCGGAGGACGCGCACCGCCGCCCCTCGCGGGCTCGCTGCGCTCGCCACGCTTCGGGTTGGCGTCTATCGTGGGGTGACGACGGGGACATCTATAATGTGAAATGGGTCATATTGGCCCATTTCACATTTTTCACATTTTTTCACTATTTCAATGTAAAAAAATATTTTAACATTGAACCCGATGGAAAAATCGGGGGCATCACGTCGTGACCATTGTTAATGGTCCCGACCGACGCGATGCCCCCGATATTTTACCTTTCCCGACACGATTTCAATGTTAAAATATTTTTTAACATTGAAGCCTATGGGGAAATCGCGGGCATCGCGTCGGTCGCGTCGGGACCATTGTTAACGGTCCCGACCGATGCGATGCCCCCGATATTTTGTCCTAGCCGGCCAAATGGACCTGATTTCAAAGGAAATCGGGTCCATCGTGTGGATCGTGTACCTTAACTTAAAGGTACACGATCCATAAGATTGTGGCCGTGCTAGGAAACAAGTACCCTATCATGTCCTCCCTTTTCCTTCTCTGATCCAAACTGTACATATTAAGATCTTTTAGTATTTTGGGTACGTTTTGAGATGTAGGCCGTGTACCATTTTAGTTGCCCTTCTTTGTGTGCACACCGTTGTATTTATATCCTATTGAAGAAATATTCTCAAGAACCGTACACAGTAGTCTAGATGAGGTTGTACCAATGACCTATTCAGTGGCATTTTACTTTTGTCGTGGCTACTGATTCCACTCTCTATGCAACCAAGCATTTGACCTGTCTTTCTCCTTGCTTAATTGCATTGATTGAGGGCAGTAGGGATGGTGTAATGGTTAGCATTACTGCCTCACAGCACTGAGGTCATGGGTTTGATTCTCACCATGGCTCTAACTGTGTGGAGTTTGTATATTCTCCCTGTACTTGCGTGGGTTTCCTCCGGGTGCTACGGTTTCTGTGGAATATGTGTGCGCTATATAAAAAAACTGGTAATAAATAAATAAATCCCCTGCCTTTAAGACACTTGAAATAGTGACTCATAAACCCCTTTCCATCTCACTAGTTTACATTATAGTATAGTTTATCATGTTATCAGGCAAACTAGTAATTGCTACATTTTTGACCAATCCTCTAGTCTACATTGGTCATTGGTCATTCATTTTACCTCAATGTGTCTACCCTATTTCAATTTTTTTCTGCCATCTGCAAAAATTCATACTTTCTCTTTAACACCATTTGCAATGTCTACAACAAAGATTTTAAAGTCTTCTGGTCCAAATACAGATCTGTGGGGTATACCGCTGGTAACATTACCCTACATAGAATGCACTCCATTTAATATAACTCTCTGGTATCCATGCCACATTTTTATAAGTCCCACACCTTTGAGTTTATGTCTTTGATGCGTAGCCATGTCAAATACTAAAGTCTAGATATGGTACATCTACGGACTCCCCTGATCTATTATTTTAGTGGTGTAGACATGGCATAATTTTGCCCAGTAGATCCTTGCTTTTTTAGGAGCTTTTGAATTGTTGGTTTTAAGATATTCCACTACTCTCTCTTCTAGTGTTTTCATTACCTTCCCTCCTACTGATGTTAGGCTTACTGGTCTGTTGTTACTTGCTAGTTCCTTGCTTCCATTTTTGTGCAGTGGTACAACATTTGCTCTTTTTATGTCTGCTAGAATTGCCCCTGTAGCTAGTGACTGGTTGAATTATTCTGTTAATGGTGCTACCAGTGCATCTTTAAGATCTTAGTATACTTGAATGTATCCCATCTGGCCAATGGATTTATCCGATTTCAGCTTTGAGCGATCTGTTTGGACTGTGCATGGGGAAAACATAATTTTTGCATTAAACTAAAAATTAATATGAATGAAGCCTATCAAAGCCATGGAACCTTGTGACATTAATGAGTTGCATCATGATTTCTCCAGTACCTGGTGAATGAGTTGGCACAGCTATGGCATTGGTCGATGTAAGTGATTTCTGTATCTGCCGATAATATCTTTTACGTTCTTTGTACTTACTTGTCCTTTCTTATGTACATTCTTTCGAAGTCCAAACAAGTTGATAATTTTTATTAAACTCATTAATGGACTTGACGAGGGCACTAAGTACTTTCCGTAACCTTCTGACTTCAGAGGCTAAACTGACAGATGAACCGTCAAAATACACATCTATCAACTTTATCATGTAAATACCCACAGCTGTTAAGCAATATAGCTGCAATGAGATGCAAACATTCTAACTTATCAAGTAACCTTGTCAACAGGAACTTTTTACAAAAGACCTGCGTTAATAATATATGATTTGTAACTGAATCGTGCAGGGCAGGCTACTTAACATTGATTTTTTGGGAGCTGTGAAAGATGATGAGGTAAGTTTCATTGGTCCCATGACACGGTGTACAGTTTTAATGTTTACTAATATCAATATTCATGGGTTGCATGTGGTAATTTAGAAATGTGTTTTCTTATGCTATTTATTCTGCCTTTCTGGGTAAACAAATTAATTTATCCAACCCTGTGCGGATGGAGACGTTAAAGAGACGGGATGAATATAATGAAAGACAGTAAAAATGTGTCTCTCTAGACCTTGCTTTATGGCCTTCTTGAACCTTTTTGACCTTCGTAATAGAATTATCATGTCGTCACTTTCATGGAGGAAAAAGTTAGTAAACCTGTTTAGGAGTAAACACTTCTGGGAGAGGGATTCCTACTATACATGTCTCCTCTCCAAGAGAAGGCCGGGAGGAAACTCTCAGCATCATTTCTGTGGGTGGGGACGGAGCTTGAAGCACAACAAATGCCGTGATTCGCTTTGGGAAGGGGCCGGGCTAAAATAAAGAAATTTGTGTCATTTTGCCCCACCCTTCCCCACAGACCAACGAATACAGTTTTTTCACCGGGGGGGAGGAGGGGGCTGCAGATGGAGCCAGCTGAATGCGGGAGGCTTACCCACCCTTCCGATTAAGGACTCGGACCAGATTTGTGATTGCACACAATCCTGTCCATTGTTAACTACTGTGTATTGCACGGCTTCTTGGCGGGATTTGACCGCCCGGCATTAGCTGGAGCATGTGAAACAGCCCTAAGAGTCATGAAAACAATGCCAAGGCCACGAGGATATGCCCTGTTTTCACACCCCAAAAATCACCCAATTTCTGGAATGCTCCCCATTGCTGACCTCCAATTGTAGCAGTGGCTCCAGAGGAGGGGCTGCAGCACAGATTAAAATTCAAATAGTGTAGCCACACCCACTGCCAGTGAGTCTGTTTGGAATAGCAGTTGGTGGCAGTGGGTGTGGCTTCCTTATTTGAAATGTGAACTGTGCTGCAGCCGCCACCCCTGGAGCTGCTACTGCCTAAATGTGTTTTGGGGCACTGGGAGTGATGTTGAATTTCCCATGAATTCTTTTTAGCTTGTCAAAATGATTGAGCTGTTAGTGACAGTGAAGGGTTAAACCAGTCACTGTAAATGCAGCTATGTAGTCCCCAGCAACCCCAAGCAAATGGAAATGTTTAGTTTAAAAATAATTACTTGTCAATTCAAATCATGAACTTGGTATTTATGGGTATAAATTGTCGCCCGAAGCGCCTGCAAGATTGGTAAAACCAATAAAAGCTTGAATACAATTTATTTACATATTAATATCTCTCAGTCTCACAATTGTATTTATGGCATCCGTATGAAATCCGCTAGATTTCTATATTATTAAAATGCCATCATTGTGCGACAGTCTGCGAGAGCAGCAGATTATCGCTGATGCCTCGTCTGAGTAACAGGATAAAGCTGTGCAACTCCTTTATGTCTCCAGCTGCTGTAACCCTGTCATGATTGCCAACATTTGAAGATCATTTCCTGGGACAACTTCCTTCTGAGCTGGTGGATCTAAGCAAGTCTCTTACCGGACGTCTGCACTCTGCAGCTACCGACCAAATTGTTTACAGTGCTTTTACTTTGCGCTAGTGTGGGTTATGGTTACTTTATTTGGTACTTGTTTTCTAGCACGGCGCCCAGATTTCTTACGTACGCAAACGTAGTGAAATCGCTTTGCATGGTACTTTTGTACTGTGCGATGTGTGCGGTGCGATTTCACGCCCTCCTGTCACTCAAAACTGCAGAGGCGCCAAGACGACATAACAACAGCCTACAGGAGCCATTTTAGGTGCGCATCGGGTCCCTGTGTGATCGTGTCCCTGTGCCTTGATCGTGTCCCTGTGCATCCTCAAGATACAGTAAGTTTCTTTGCCTGTGTCCACGCCACCCCGAATCGTGGCGAGCGCAGCGGAACGCGTCCTCCGATCTTTTTATACCCCCACTATCCACGTCGGCGTGGAGTTGATTTTAGTTAGTGTGGCGAGCGCACCGAGCCCGAAGCGTGGCGAGTGGTCGCGGATTACTTTACATGTATTCCGCGGGGCTCGCTGCGCTCGCCACGCTTCAGGCTAGGTGTTTCACTTCGCTCACCACACTATCTAAAAACAACTCCACGCCGACTTGAATACTGGGGGTATGAAAAGGTCAGAGGACACGTTCTGCCGCCGCTCACAGCGCTGAAGACGGTAAGCGATGCGATGCAATATCACTGTGCAGAATAGCCCACTAAGCAATTTGCTTGGTGGGTGCTGTGCTAGGAAACAAGTACCCTTTATTTACATACTGTAATTTACTTGCTTTTAAAATGCTCCTCTGACTGGTTGCAGTGTTTGGGGGCGGGAGGGAGCTGCAAGCCCTGGTAACAGTCCGGGCTCCATAACAGCTGCACGGTCACTAGTTACACCACTGGTTTCCCCCCCAAAAAAATCATTGAGTGTATTTTCCTGACGTTTCACCAATTTGGACGGCAGAAAATAGCTTTGCGGCAATACAGCTACTTGTTGATCCAAGGTAATTGAATTTCGGCCTATGATGTAATGTATGTAGGCATTGGGCAGTGGTGGCGGAACATTGCAGTCATTGTGGATTACACGTCATCACAGGTCTCGCTGGAGCATGTGGCTTTCATTGTGTGCTCTATAACAGTAAAGAACAAGATGGCCCCTGCACATTCTCAGTAGATATATCTGCAGCCATCTTGGGATAGTGCATGAAGCCTCCCTTGACCACAGGAAGACTGGAGTAGGTGTAGTAGGCAGTAGCTTACTCGTCTTTCAACAAAAACATGTGACTGGATGCTTCTGCATGAACATAAATCCATCTACATATCCTTATAGAACTTTGCCTATTAAAGAAGGCCCCATTACACCTATTTTCTCACAAGAGAAGATGCGACTGAATTTGGGACAACCCTTGCCCAAATCTGGCATACTTGTTTCCATGCCATGTGCTTTGGCAACAGGCAAACATTTATCTCCAGTAAAAATTTGGAGGTATATTTACTAAATGTCTCATTTAAAATTGACCAGAAAAGAACCCCCAAAAATCATCCAAAAATTGGTGTCTACGGTATATGAAGTTCTAAAATCTATTCACACTCAGTAGAACCAATATTGGTAACATTATACAAAAGCATTCCTATTGGCCGAAACATGTATTAGACAGAAATATCAACGACCTTCATAAACCATGATATATGCTTACTCTTACTTGTATTTATCCATCTTATTGAGATTTTAGACAATTCAAATAAAACAGTTTCTGATGGTTCTGTTGAAAATGGTGATTTTTGGTTCTGTTGAGGCCCTATTTTCCAAATTACTAAGTAACATAGGGGTAGATTTATTAAGCTCGGTGAAGTGATAAAGTGTCTGGTTTTTATCACCGGCCAATCAGCTCCTACCTATCATTTTTCAAACCAAGCCTGTAGCTTCACAGTTAGGAGCTGATTGGCGAGTGACAAAAACCAGACACATAATCACGTCACCAAGCTTAATAAATCTGCCCGATAGTAACATAGTAATTAAGGCTGAAAAAAAGACGTTAGTCCATCGAGTTCAACCTATCTGACTTGTAACTACTGACTTGAATAAGTCATGTCTATAGGATTTCCTTAGTGGCCAAAAATGCCTCCAGTTTTGATTTGAATTCAATAAAGTCTGCTTCAATACAGTCACTGGATGTCAGAATTCTGATTGGTGGATAGTTACAGCCATCCACCAATCACCATGCTTCCAACTATTCACTGTCTGGTTGCAGGCTGGGTATAAAATGCTGTCTGGCCACTCTGATTGTGTGCTATTCAAAACCAGCACAGTCGGGAAGTAATCTCTCTATTGCTCCCAACAAGAAGCTCTGGCAGTACCAGCCCCGGAAGCTTCCACCCACCCCTTCTTGATGTCCTAAAGAAACGTGGGGCCCAGCGCAGCTGTCCAATAGGTCCTTATAGTAAGGCCCTGGGCACAGCAGCAGCATTTCCATCCAGATCCTGCAGGGAGCAGTGCAGCTCAAACATTCATATACAGCCTGGAACACATGTGCGGCATCCAACGAAATAGCTGGATGTGACTGCATAGGATGGTGCTTGCTACTCAGAATAAGGCCCTGTCTGGGTCTTCAGATTCCTTGTGGTGTCGGCAGTGAGCCTTGTGCCACCTGTTCTCACTCAGTGCTCATTCTTTATGGAGCTTCGTTCAAGGTGACCTTGTGTCATAAGCTGCCAAATACATTTCTGCATCAGGAACAATGAGGAAAGGTCATCTGTAAACACTGCAAGGAATTCTGTACAAGAGAAGTCCTCAGACCAAGGCCCTGAATGCCAGAGACACAATCATAGACAGAACAATATATCGCGGTCGATTTTCACAAAGTTTGTCCCCACAATGTGATGCCTTCTGTAGGTACAGTACAGTGAACGAATCTTTCTGTCCACCTTCAGATTATGCTGTGTGTACTGCCTAAAACTAAGCTTCTACTTTCTGCATTTATTAACCCTCTAACTGCTGGGCTGTTCATACATGTTCTGATAGGACACAGCGGCGCATCGAAATGGGGGGGGGGGTTATTCAAAGCGCTAAGGAGCAGTCACTACAGCAGCTGTCTCATGGGATTTACTCAGTCCCAGAAAGACCCATCAGAAGAAAGCTAATGACACAGTAGAGAAAGCGCTATAAGTGCTGCGTGCAATATACTAATATGAACCAACACAGATGTTATCGAGAATATTTCCTATTTAATTCATACCAAAGCAAAAATGTATAAAACAGAGATAAAATTAAATATAAAAAAATACAAAAAAATCCTTTCAATAATTGAACGTAGCTAATGACCGGCCGGTAAGCTGCACATAAAAAATAATTAAATGTTAAAAAAAAGGTATTTAGCATATACCTATCACATTCAAACATCAGTGGACATAAAAATGATGTTAATATTCCCACTAATGCACTGATCCAGATATAGGGGGAAATTTACTGAAGGAAATTTGTAAAAAATAGGTGTATTTGTATCCAGAAATACACTTATTTTTGACATTTACTATCCCGAAAATACGGCAATTCGTAGTCGTATTGATGTGCTATCAATACGAATACGAATGGCCATATTTTCGGGATAGTAAATGTCAAAAAAAGGAATTTCTGGATACAAATACACCTATTTTTTTACAAATTTCCTTTAGTAAATTTCCCCCATAATTACTTTTTTTCCAGGCTATTTGTCTAACTGGTGAAGCTTTTGATTATCAAAAACGTCCGTGGTAGATCAGCCCAGTAAAGCAGTATTGATAAGCTTAAAAGTTCCCCGTGGGGTTAAACTTAGTTGGTTAGTGGGAGTAAGGTAGCAGGCTTATAGAAACCTGAACAATGTTAGTTCATTTTTGTTAATACAACACAACTGTATATATTTACCACTCATGGGAGTGCTTTTAGTCCTCCGTGTATTAGATACGGGCTGTGATGCTTTTAGTAGAAATTCCTCCTCCACTTGCCGTCAGGGTATTCACCCTAATAGACCCTCGGGTTTAGCTTGTCATCAATCTCCCGTGGGGTGAGGGGGTGGGATAAGCTGGCAGTGACCGGCCGGCGTACAGATAAGCACAGCTGAATGGAGAACTGACGCGTTTCCCCACCTGCATATCTCGGCGGTTTTCTCAAAGATCAAGTTGGTCTAAATTAAGCGTTAAGGTCTAAATGGGCCTGGAGCTGAAAATTATCAAGGGCCTATTATGCGCAATAATAGGGGTTATGGGCAGCACCTAGATGCGACTCCAGCGGACCCGGCACGGAAGTGGTGGCGGAGGCGTTCTCCACACTGCGTTAGAAGTCTTGTGACGAATCGCGTTGGGCCGTGGTCCCCGGACGTACTGGATCTGTGTATAATGTTCCATCTCGTGGTCGCAGTGTGGAGAACGCCGCCTCCGCTTCCGGGTCCGCTGGAGTCGCATCTAGTCTCCGTGCTACAGGGTGCTGTGTGAGCGGTGTCAATCTTATCTGACTGATATGTATGTGAGCTTATACTCTCTTTAGTAAATTTGTCTATTACTCTGCTAATGTGTTAATGTGCTAATGTGTATCTTCTTGTTACATGTTCTCTGGTGCCAGTGGTGGATTGGCCCGCCGGGAAACTCCAGTCATTAAAAAAAAAATACTGAAAGCCAGAACTTAGTAGACAACATTTCAGCACCTTTTATGTGGTCACCTAAGTTTACCACACCATATACCTGTGGCACCCGGCAGCGGGTCCCACTGCCCGAGGCATGTAGAATTGACTCCACCCCGGAGATGGACTGCGGAGAGGACGGCCGTGATTGGTGGGCAGCACGGCGCGTAGAGAGGCCGGAAGGTAGGGAGGTCAGAGGTCTCCGGGAGGCACTTGGAGAGACGTGCAGAGAAGATGGGCTGAGAGCAGGAGGCTGTGCAGCCCCGCGGTACAACCGAGCGGCAGTGACAGGCGTCGGAGCCGCACACAGTAGTAGGCGGCAGCTAGAGGGGACGTCACGTGTGGTGTGGCGAGGAGGCTACCCGGCGTCAGGAGATGAGCCGGCGTGGAACCCCGTGTGTGCGGCGGTGGAGGTGAGGGAGCCGACACGAGAGTCCCAGGGGTTGGAGCCGAGTGCCGAGTCCGGTACACGGCAGCGAGGGAGTAGCTGCCGGGAGAAACCCTCTGCAATAGCCGGCCACGCAGGGGAGAAGGAGGAGAGCCGGACCAGACGCGTGTGTGGGGAGGTGAAGGAGAGTGACGGACAGGGAGCGGGCATCACAAAGTACCAGCGGGTACAGGAACAGGGCCGCAGATCAGAGAGTCGGCGCCTGGCCGTGCAGCAGCCGCCGGGAGGAGAGACCAGTGTGGGCAGGAGAGCCAAGCTGGAGCTGCTGCAGCGGAGTGATCGCGGCCACGAGGTGGTAAGTGCAGAGACCACCCAAGCGCCCAGCAGAGACCCCGGTACCCACCTGACACCACTATGTCACTACCCATCGACTGGTAGGGGCCCTTGGCTAACCAGCCACCTGAACCACCCAGTACTGATGCACCAGACTTCCCCCAGGAAAGGAAGGCAGACCACTAAAGATCCCCATGTCCCTATCCCAGGGTAACCTCTGGCCTATCAAGGAAACCCAGGACCCAGCTTACCGAGATACAGATGGGTTAAGCTTCAGGCCCCCAGCCCTATCGCAGACCAGAGTGAATGTAAGGTAGAGCCAGGACCGCAGAGACTATTACCCAAATAGCACCATCTGGTGGTGTAAAGTAAAGCGTGCTATTGTCTAGCCTATACTATGAGGCATCACTGCCCGTAAGGACTTACTTACGGTCATACCCCTCGTGTGCCCCAGGCTATTTATCCGTAGGAAGGCCTGCAGCAAGGGAGACCCAGGCTACTTATCCGTAGGAAGGCCTGGTGGTTCCTTAGAGACACCTCCCCGGGGAATTGGGCATTAATTCCCGGGCCCAGATCGAATCCTAAATTCGGGTTCAGGACAATCGTTTGGTACCAGTATCCTGAGTCGCATGTTATCAGATTCGATGCATACCTGTACCATTAGGATAAGTGCTGATTGCTCGACCTGTTAGAGATATTGATGTTGTTAGTTCACCCTGTGTTAGTTGTACGCTAAGTAGTGACAGATGTATATTCATATTCTGAGTCAGGTCCCAGTATTTTAGCAAGGGCACCACTGTTCTAGAAATTCTGGTATGTTGAAGTGTTTACTATCGATTTCTGTACACCGTACCACTGACTGTAAGCACAGTAAGCTGTTTGCCAGAAGCCGCGATATTCCTTTGTAGGAGAGAGCAATAAAATTCTGCACCTGTTAAATGATATCTGCCTCTTCAAATTTATCTCCATCAATTGCCTTTCCAATCCCCTGGAACAGTATACCGGACCGTGTGTACCACATATCCCTTATACAAATCATGCAACACAATAGTAACCCCCTTATACTGTACTTGTCTCTTATACATTATGCCACATAGAATGAGCCAAAATTCACACCGACTGAGCCAAAATACACACTATACCAAATGGATTGAGCCAAAATTCACAATATGCTTCACAAACAGGGGTTAAAAATTTACACCATAATGCCCATTACATGTTAAACCACACACCATAATTTCCGTTATGTATTATGCCAAACACCATAATGCCAATTAAAAATTATGCTACATAAGTTCTGCTTACCTACGTGCTTATTGCCAGGGGTTCCATGTTCATTGCCAGGGGTTCCATGCTCGTTGCCAAGGGGGAATATATGCTCGCGGTAACTGGGGGACAGCAGCCGCCAGGCAGAAGTGACAGCCATTCACAGCCAGCAGAGAATGGGGGGCTGCCCGGCTGTATTCAGAGTACTGCAGGTCCGGGCTATTTGAAATAATACCCCTTTCAAGGCCTATGATTTGAGAGTGCTGCTGCTGACAGTGGATTTCGGAGAGATGATGATTAAATAAATGGGTGGGGGTGTGTACTGTGGCATGTCAAATCAGGGGCCCTCCTGCTCGGCACCCATTCACAAATCGCTGCAACCATTTTCCCAGTGTCTGGCTCAGGTTGGAAACTTCTGAGAAAATGGCCACGGCGCCATTTTGTCGGAGATCTGAGCATGAACAATAAAGTCTGTGCCCCTAGTGCTCAGGCTGTACTTCTGCCTTTGGGGCTAATGCTGAGGGAACATTACGAGGGAAATTTACTAAGAAGGAAGTTCTATTGAAGATAGGATGTTGCCATTTCCAACCAATCAGAATCTACTTCTTATTTATATAGCACCTTCTAGAAGATAATAGATAGAAACTGATTAGTTGCTTATAGCAACATTCCATCTTCAATAGAACCCCCCACAGGGGGTTAATCAGACCTTATTGTTAGTCTGCGAATTTGGACAGCGACCAGTTATCGAAAGACAGACTGCTTATGTGTACGAATCGTAGAGCGCATGCGCAAGGCCAAACAACAACAATGACTAATTTCTGGGTGTCACCCTGCTATCTGGGAGTGTCAGAGAAAACGTAGGCGTGCCCAGACGTTTTAAGGGAGGGTCTGTGGCGCCAGCGTCGGCCTTGATCAGCCTGTTTTATTGTAGAGTTGTGGAAGGGTCAGAGTGTCAGCTGTGTTACAAATTACAATCACGCTACACCCCTGTCTGGTGCACAAAGGGGACATTTTCTGCAATCGATGACTATTCGTGATGTTAATGCAGCCAAACAATGCAATCGGGGCTACTTCATAGAAACATGGGCATCAGTGACACCACTAGGCGCCGCCACTCAGGGTTTTTGGCGAGTTGACAGCTTGTATTCCCGTGAACATATTCGTATTCCATTCGTACAGGTCCAAAGTCAACCTCGATTTCGATGCTGTGCGAATGCCTTTTAGCAAGTATCACACTCACCATGGTGTTGGCACGGGCATGTTAGGGAATCCCCATAAAAATGCTGGCCATTCCCCTGGGAACACAGGCGTGTCGTTGCCTGCATGACGCGGTTGGCTGTCACATGACTTCAGCGTCCGCCCCCTTTTCGTCGATCAGCGGCAGAAATAAAAGTCAGTTTGGACTGATTTTGATTAGGTGAGGTGGGCAGTCCTCCCGGATTCTGCCTCAACCTCCGGATCTCCCCTGCAGCTACCTGGCCGCATTATTGAATTACCGTGATTCGCGGCTATTCCCAGGAGAGGCAGGGCTAAATGTGCAAATAGCGCCATTTAGCTCCGGCCCTCCGTGGGGGGGTGTGTGTTTCCAGTGCTGGGGGCGGGGCTTGATGCCATCTACATCAGGCCCCCGCCCCCACACGTGATGCCTACAGACTCCTCTCCGGGCTTCTCCCGGAGAGGAGAATTTAAAAGTAGGCAAGTATGGATTACCCCCACAACAAGAGAGCTTCCTGTACTGTATACTGACAAGGAGGCGGTTGTGTGGCGGAAATAACATGAAACCAATCTCCTCGCCCACCATCTTTTATATAGTTTACATTCCACATAATTTGTACCCATTCAACAACGACTGGCCCTGTGGAAGTTTTTACTCGCTAATTGACTTTGACACCATGAACAAGAAATGGCTTGGAAACATTGTTTTATTCCATAATGATAGCTGAATTCCCTAAAAGCAATGCATCATTCAATTAAATGCAAAGTAATTACATGAAGTGAGTGGTTATAATTTGATTTTTCTGTAGTATTTTGCTTTTGTAATTAACTTGTTGGCACGAGTGCTGTTATTTGATGATGGCCAGGAATGGGGGAATTAGCAATGTAAGACAAATAGCGAGGATCAAGTTAGATACCGTGATTGCAATTAGCTGTTGTGTAACTAATTTCATTGCATTTTTCACTGCTGTTCTTTGAAAGTGAAAACGATTTCATGACTAGCAACAGGAAATTGCACTGTAGAATAAGTCGCACGTGTCATAGGATCTGTCCGGAGGGGAAACTGGAGAAGATACAGTAAGGTTGACTTGACATCTGGTGACATTTCTTGACATGAACCTGCCACTGATTTACAAAAACTAGATGGAAGTTGACGTTTTTGGAATCCAGAAAACAACTGAGTGCACAGTATTAATATTACATTGTTCTGAGAAAATATATGCTAACAGCAAGAAATTAATTACTGACAAGGGGCTGGTGCCCCAGCCACAATTGTATTCCCCTGGGCTAAGCTGGCCCTAGCCAATTTGACTCCCTAGGCAAGATTATGGCTGGCGCCCCCCCTAGCACTGTCACAAGTATTGCTCCTTATTTGCATTACACCACACTGTATTTCTCCTTCTTCACATTACACCACACTGTATTTCTCCTTCTTCACATTACACCACACTGTATTGCTCCATGGTCCTTATTCCAGTCTGTTCAGTCCCCAGTGGGACCAATGGTTAGGGCCTGCGCATGCACATATTTAGTTATGCGCATGTGCAGCCCTTCTGTGCGAGCATCCTTGCTGACCTGCACTGTCAGCGTGGTGCTCGCACAGTGGGGGGGGGGGGGGGGGGGACAGGTGCGGAGGTGGGCGGACGAAGGCAGTGGCAGAAAGGGTGCATGGGAATGCAAACACCAGGTGTTCCAATGCTAATGGCGGAGCGACACAAGGTGAATTGGTCTGACATCACATGACGTCAGCCACCCACCCTGTCTTCGACCAGGCCCATGCAAATATAAGTTAGTCTCCACTGACTTATATTTGCGTGGCCTAAAGAAATCATTTGATGGTCCCCAACTATTGAATGATTTCTCCGGCAGCGGGACTTGTGAGGGGATGTATCTTTGTGACACCCCCCCCGCGCATGGATTGTATAGGCTGCATGCCCCAAGGCATTCTAAATGCCCTAGCCTATTGCCTTGTTTGCTTATGCTTAGGGCCGGTTCTGTCCCTGGGGCCACCGGACCCAGGGCCATATATAGGGAATAAGCAAACAGTGTTGATGCACAGAGCCAAGAGCTAAGGGGATGTGGTTGGGGAGCCAGTTGGCTTAAAGGGAGACCAGCATATTCAGCCTGCTGCCACCATACAGCAATCTGCCATCTCACCAGAGGAACGCCACCTCACCACCTATTGGAGGTATTTGGATCCAACTGTTACCAAACAGACTTTGCCCAACACCACTCTGGGGATCTACCAATTGCCACATTGAAAAATATCAGGATCAGAGGTCTCGGGTGATTATTTCATTCACAATATGCACCTTATAATCAATTGACTGAGCATGCCATTTTTACAATTCTATTTTTATATATTTTGTCTTATTATATTGCTATATGTTTATAAAATGTTCTTCATTTTAAATTTATAACCAACAGGCGCGGATTGGGACTATCATGCTGACACTTTTGTTAGTAGATCAGGGGTATGCAAATGAGTTAGAGGATAGGCCAATCAGGGTGTTTAGGGAGGAGTAGGCAGGATAGAAATGATCACGTGTTAGCGTGATCTTCCTCTTTCCTTCAGAAGCCCCACCCTGCCATCCCTATTTCTTTTTTCTCGGCGGCAGTAAAGAATGGTCATCTTGAGTATTTGTGTATGTACATAGATAGTGGGTGCGCTCTCCCCGACATCGATTGTCATGAGCCATGCTTCTGCATGGGAGATAGCCACACCATCTGCAAGGGTGGTCGTGCCGCCACCATTTGACATTCAAGGTTTGAAATGCCAGCACTTGTGTCTGTGTCTTTATTTGTAGTGTTAAGCAGAGGCGTAGGGAGGGTGGAGCCAGTGGAGCATACGCTCCGGGCACCGAAGGGGCGCAGAGCATCACCCCCGCTACGCAAATTAGCTGCTGTCACTCTCAGCCAGCCCAGCAGCGTGCGCCTGCCCTGCCCGGTGCCCGCCTGCCCTCCTCACCGGGACCCCTGTAAAAAGATGACGTCACGGGTCATGCACCCGCCGCACGTCACTCTTCTCCCTGGCCTCTTCTGCTGCTGCTGCTCGGGCCAGCTCCCGGGCAGCACTGCGCAGCATAAATCAGGAGAGGACTCCTCCCCTGCCTGCTACACACAGACAGTCACTCCCTCCTCCCTGGCTGCAGCTGCGTCATCAACATTACTGCTTCCCAAGCGCTGGCTGTAGCCTGGAGGAGGAGGCTGACTTTCTGCTGCCACCTGCTGCTGTGCGCTGTCTCAAGGACCAGGTTATTTTTTAAAATAAAGATATTAAGTAATCATGATGGGAATAATCATGGGGTTTAGGGGATGGGTGGGTGGGTGGATTCTGCATTCCCCTTTGGCAACAAGATATTTAGTCCCCCTTGGCAACAAGCTATTTAGTCCCCCTTGTCAATGAGCTATTTTAGTCCCCCTTAGCAACGGGCACTTTTAGGCCCCTTTGGTAACGAGCTATTTCAGTCCCCCTTAGCAACAAGCTATTTCAATCCCCCTTGGCAACAAGCTATTTCAGTCCCCCTTGGCAATGAGCATGACGCCCCTTGGCATTGAGCATGAAGCCCCTGGCATCGAGCATGAAATGCCTAGCAATGAGCATGTAGGTAAGTGGCACTTATGTGTCAAATATGTAATGGGCATTACGGTTTGTTATATAGTATGTAATGGGCATCATGTGTGGCCTTATGTTTAATCAATATTACAAAGTGTGCTAAAATGTGCAATGGGCATTACAGTGTGTGGTATAATGTTAGGCTGCGCCCATTTTCGCAGCGCAAGAGCCCCGCCAACTGCAAGTCTTGGTGGGGGGGAGGGCACGAAACATGGCCCTGCTCCGGGCACCGTGGCACCTAGCTACACCACTGGTGTTAAGGTATGGTTAAGTAAGTTTAAGTATGGTTTAGGTTCAATAAAGTGTTGGGCATCAAGATACCCGATGGTGAGTTTATTTATGTATAAGGGCGTGACACCCCTGACCATTTGCTGCTGCTTGGGTTAAACAGCTCATTCATTTAAGCGCCCTATTGATATCTTGATATCTAACCTCTTCCTTGGTGTGTACGGGCTTTAGGTGCAGGTTCTTAAAAATATACACCTTGAATGTGATTTAAAATGATTATTAAAGGAAACTTGAGTTACTGTTTCTTACTGTACATGTTTTGTGCCGGCAGAAATGAATAAAATTGGTCTAACATAACGCCAGCTTCTGTTCATCTGTATTCAGCTGCCCACTCTAACCAGCTGCTCTCTTGCTTGGTGATGTTAGAAGTTGCCCGTCAATACAGCAGAGTGCCCACCACTGCCGTCCTCCGCACACACAGCTCTTAGAAGCTGGGAGCTACTGAAATAGCTCCTGAGAATAACGATGTCTTTGTTCCAAACTTTCAGCATTTGGGAGAAAGTGGGAAAAAAAAAAGCTTAGAAAAAAAATATATTTCATGTTTTAAAAATAATACTTGTGCCTTGATCTCCATAGGAGTAATATGGGCGACATTGACTGTGAGGGGTCTGACATGAATAGAAAGTGTTGGAGGAAATGTAAGACTGCGTCCGAGAACTGATACCCTCTGACAGTAATACCAGATGCACGCGGCGGTCATGTGCGTCAGGATGGTAATAGCACAGGACATGAGTCCATTCTCTGTTTGGATTGTAACAAATATTCTTAGTTTTCTGGTACTAATTATCCTTTGTAATTCTGGTTCAGAAAGAGGGGTAATTCAGGCCAGCGCGCTAGGCTGCGTTTATTCGAGCAGGTTAACGCTGCCCCGCTGAACGCACGTCCCCACCCCCCTGGGGCCCAATCCCCTCACTACGCTACGGGCATATGTGTACGCTTACACATCCTTTCGCAAACACCCACAAGGAGGAAATATCCTTCGATGATTCGTCACCATCGAATGACCTTTATTCTACGCGCAGCTGAAGGGTAGCCCAGGACTTACTTTTCGGCTGCACGGTCATCTGCGAATCGAAGGTGCGCCACACTCTTAGGACCTTATTCCGGTCCTATCGCAGTACCACGTTCGTTCACACGGGGCCGATGCATTTTTGTGCATTTCTGCGCATGTGCATGCACTTGGCGCATGCAACCACGGCGAACAGACTATTCGCCAGGTGGACGCACCCAACCTTGTGGCCGGTGGGTGGGTGGAGGGGGGCGTGGGGCAGCTCATTAGCATATGGGTTTCATGGGTGTTGCCATGCGAATGCTGGGCGTTAATGGACATTTGCATGTGCCCGTCCACTGAGCTTCCAGATGTCAGGGTGAGATCGATGGGCAGCACAGGTGCCCACTAGAAACAGAGGGTGAGATTTAATAGGATGAGATTTTCAGAAAGTGAGAGATTTGGTGAGAAATCTCCAGTTTTTTTAAAGCGGCCATCATTTACACTTTAAAATCAAACTCATTTAGCAGTGTAAATTATTGCCGCTTTAAAAAAACCTGGAGATTTCTTACCGAATCTCTCACTTTCTGAAAATCTCATCCTATTAAATCTCACCCAGATACTCTCATTATCAGACAGTAGTAATTCAGACCTCCATGACTACCACTTTTCCTGCGACTCAGAACCAGCCCTAAAATGGGTTGGGATCATTTGGTCTACAGCATTATGGTCGACAGTCATTAGGTCGACATGGGAAAAGGTCGACACGGGTCTAGGTCGAAAGGTCATTAGTTTGACAGGTCGTTAGTTCGACAGGTCATTAGTTCGACATTGTCTAGGTCGACATGGGTTTTTTCACAGTTTTTTTGCCTGAATGTCAACACAGTCAACATGGACACAGTTTAAAGTGCACCGTATCTCCTCGCATCGCTCGCTGCGCTCGCTATGAGTCGGGCACACTATTTTATTCTCCCACCGCACCCTAGTGGATGGTAGGGCATGAAATTCCGCCTGTCGGCACATGTCGGTTCAAAAAACAGTGAAAAACCCCATGTCGACCTAGACTATGTCGAACTAATGACCTGTCGAACTAACGACCTGTCGAACTAATGACCTTTTGACCTAGAACCATGTTGACCTTTTCCCATGTCGACCTAAACCCATGTCGACCGTTTCCCATGTCAACCTAATGGTGTCGACCTAATGACTGTCGACCATAATGATGTAGACCAAATGATCGCATCCCCCCTAAAATGCATTCGTTTTATATTGGCACCTCTGAATGAAAACCTCTAATGGCTGAATACATGCATTTCTAATCACCTTGATTGGTTCATTTCCACACGCCAGCCTACTGCCTCTGCATCTCATTGCATTAAATACGTCTCTAGGTGAGTTGCCTTTGAGCCAAGTTTCAGGACACATATGACAATGTGTAGGAGCAATGTCATTCTAACTAAATGTTTTACATGATCTGCACTTTAATCTGCATCTATTCTGTGGCTCGAAACAAGGAACATCAAAGTAAAGCACAATTCAAGTGATTTTCTAGGTCACCTCATTCAATACTTCTTCATATATCAAAAGTCTGTTTGATCCAGTTGCCTGGACTGAATTAAGCAACCTCCGTGCTGTCAAAACAGCTGTAGAGATTTCAATGCTGTAGTTCAGTCTTGGATATTGGGTGCGTTTAGCAAGGTTAAAGATCTCCAGCCCCTCGACGGCACATTAACATTGTTGCAGATTGCTTTTACTAGGACCCGTTCGATGTGTCACAAGCCTGGAATGCTGCCATCAGCCCTTTTCCTTTCCAAGTGACCAGCAAACATAACCCATTGATTGAAAAAGTGAACTTAAATGGATAGAGTTCTTAGTCTGTGACTTTATGCATCAGAGGCGCTTACACTGTGTTCCTTAGTCTTTCAGTAGGTGTGTGCCCTATCTATGTTATCCAGACCTGTTCGGCCCGTGAAAAAAAAAATCACATTTTTCAGTATAATAAGTGCTTCCGCCTAAGGGAAACAGATGCGTCAATTATTTGTGTAGTGTTCTTAATTTATCGATTTATTTGCACGGTTAAAACATTTTAGACATACTTTAGACCAGTGGTTGTCAACCTCGGTCCTCAGGGACCCCCAACAGTGCACCCTCCGCAGGTCTCCTCACAGAATCACAGGTGATATAATTAGCTCCACCTGTAATCTTTTAAAATGTGCCAGTGAGTAATTAGTGCACCTGTGTATCTGTGAGGTGACCTGAAAAAACGTGCACTGTTGGGGGTCCCTGAGGACCGAGATTGAGAACCACTGCTTTAGACCCATCAGAATTGAGTGGTGTTTATTTGAATTTATTCTGCATCTTTTCTAAATAATTATTTTTTGTTATGAAATTTGCCTCTAAATCCCAGCAGCAAGAGGTGTCCAGCTGCGCTTGGGAAGTATATGCACCTGCTTTTCTCCAGGAGAGAGCAGTAGTATATGTGTCTGGATTACACCGGGAGAGAGTAGTGGTATATGTTCCTGGGTTACACCGGGAGAGAGCAGTAGTATATGTGCCTGGGTTACACCGGGAGAGAGTAGTAGTATATGTGCGTGGGTTACACCGTGAGAGAGCAGTAGTATATGTGCCTGGGTTACACCAGGAGAGAGCAGTAGTATATGCGCCTGGGTTACACCGGGAGAGAGCAGTGTATATGTGCCTGGGTTACACCAGGAGAGAGCAGTAGTATATGTACCTGGGTTACAGCAGGAGAGAGCAGTAGTATATGTGCCTGGGTTACAGCAGGAGAGAGCAGTAGTATATGTGCCTGGGTTACAGCAGGAGAGAGCAGTAGTATATGTGCCTGGGTTACACCAGGAGAGAGCAGTAGTATATGTGCCTGGGTTACAGCAGGAGAGAGCAGTAGTATATGTGCCTGGGTTACACCAGGAGAGAGCAGTAGTATATGTGCCTGGGTTACACCAGAAGAGAGCAGTAGTATATGTGCCTGTGTTACAGCAGGAGAGAGCGGTAGTATATGTGCCTGGGTTACACCAGGAGAGAGCAGTAGTATATGTCCCTGGGTTACACTGGGAGAGAGCAGTGGTATATGTGCCTGGGTTACAGCAGGAGAGAGCAGTAGTATATGTGTCTGGGTTACAGCAGGAGAGAGCGGTAGTATATGTGCCTGTGTTACAGCAGGAGAGAGCGGTAGTATATGTGCCTGGGTTACACCGGGAGAGAGCAGTAGTATATGTGCCTGGGTTACAGCAGGAGAGAGCAGTGGTATATGTGCCTGGGTTACACCGGGAGAGAGCAGCAGTATATGTGCCTGGGTTACACCAGGAGAGAGCAGTAGTATATGTGCCAGGGTTACACCGGGAGAGAGCAGTAGTATATGTACCTGGCTTACACCAGGAGAGAGCAGTAGTATATGTGCCTGGGTTACATCGGGAGAGAGCAGTGGTATATGTGCCTGGCTTACACCAGGAGAGAGCAGTAGTATATGTACCTGGGTTACACCAGGAGAGAGCAGTGGTATATGTGCCTGGGTTACAGCAGGAGAGAGCAGTAGTATATGTGCCTGGGTTACACCGGGAGAGAGCAGCAGTATATGTGCCTGGGTTACACCAGGAGAGAGCAGTAGTATATGTGCCTGGGTTACACCAGGAGAGAGCAGTAGTATATGCGCCTGGGTTACACCAGGAGGGAGCGGTAGTATATGTGCCTGGGTTACACCGGGAGAGAGCAATAGTATATGTGCCTGAGTTACACCGGAAGAGAGTGGTAGTATATGCGTCTGGGTTACAGAGGGAGAGAGCAGTAGTATATGTGCCTGGGTTACACCGGGAGAGAGCAGTAGTATATGTGCCTGGGTTACATCGGGAGAGAGCAGTAGTATATGTGCCTGGGTTACACCGGGAGAGAGCAGTAGTATATGTGCCTGGGTTACACCGGGAGAGAGCAGTAGTATATGCGCCTGGGTTACAACAGGAGAGAGCAGTAGTATATGTGCCTGGGTTACACCAGGAGAGAGCAGTAGTATATGTCACTGGGTTACACTGGGAGAGTGCAGTAGTATGTGTGCCTGGGTTACACCAGGAGAGAGCAGTATTATATGCGCCTGGGTTTACACATCGGGAGAGAGCAGTGTATATGTGCCTGGGTTACACCGGGAGAGAGCAGTGTATATGTGCCTGGGTTACAGCGGGAGAGAGCAGTAGTATATGTGCCTGGGTTACATCGGGAGAGAGCAGTATTATATGTGCCTGGGTTACATCGGGAGAGAGCAGTAGTATATGTGCCTGGTTTACACCAGGAGAGAGCAGTAGTATATCTGCCAGGGTTACACCGGGAGAGAGCAGTAGTATATGTCCCTGGGTTACACTGGGAGAGTGCAGTAGTATGTGTGCCTGGGTTACACCAGGAGAGAGCAATAGTATATGTGCCTGAGTTACACCGGAAGAGAGCGGTAGTATATGCGTCTGGGTTACAGAGGGAGAGAGCAGTAGTATATGTGCCTGGGTTACACCGGGAGAGAGCAGTAGTATATGTGCCTGGGTTACATCGGGAGAGAGCAGTAGTATATGTGCCTGGGTTACACCGGGAGAGAGCAGTAGTATATGTGCCTGGGTTACACCAGGAGAGAGCAGTAGTATATGCGCCTGGGTTACACCAGGAGAGAGCAGTAGTATATGTCCCTGGGTTACACTGGAAGAGTGCAGTAGTATGTGTGCCTGGGTTACACCAGGAGAGAGCAGTATTATATGCGCCTGGGTTACACCGGGAGAGAGCAGTGTATATGTGCCTGGGTTACACCGGGAGAGAGCAGTGTATATGTGCCTGGGTTACAGTGGGAGAGAGCAGTAGTATATGTGCCTGGGTTACATCAGGAGAGAGCAGTAGTATATGTGCCTGGGTTACATCGGGAGAGAGCAGTAGTATATGTGCCTGGGTTACATCGGGAGAGAGCAGTATTATATGTGCCTGGGTTACACCGGGAGAGAGCAGTAGTATATGTGCCTGGGTTACACCAGGAGAGAGCAGTAGTATATGTCCCTGGGTTACATGAAACAAGTTATAAAGTTCTTTGCACAGGTTATTATAACATTGTCATCTGGAGAGCTCCTGAAACAGAATTTGACAGCAGACAAGATCCACTTGGCCAATCTGCTTCCCACTTAGTGGGAGGAGCCAGGGACATGTGACCTGCAGTTCTATAATAATCTCTATATTCATTCTCACCAAAGCATGGCTGTCCATCGATCGTACCGAATATTGGCACTTTCCATTGAAGATAGGAAACCTTTGATTGTGCGAACCACTGATGGGCATCACAGTTGTGGACACCTGACTGCAGTCAGAAGCAATCAAAGAAGAACAATGGGGCTAAGGTGATGCATCCTTTATATTGCTGGGAAGAAATGTGTTGATATAATGTTTAATGCTGGGTACACACCAGGACGACTAGGGCCCGATCCCCTCAATCTAGATCCAATTCCGACCAATTGGATGTAGATTGTGTGGTGATTGGGCCCTTTTCTGTCCTGGTGTGGACCGATACCGATCCGATGCGCAGTCCCGTGGGTCGGTCGGTCGTTATTGAGATCCTACCTGCTGCAGGTAGGATCTGAATGACGATCATACAGCCGGGTGTGGGTCGCCATCGGATCGGACCCGCTCACGGTGCACATCGTGAGCGGGTCGTGCCCCCCCGCGTCACCGTGAGCGGGTCGGACGAGATACTGACGACCCTCTCACGATGTGCATCGTGAGCGGGTCGTCGTGGTGTGTACCCTGCATTAGTCATGTTCTGAATTCCTTATTCTGGAACACCCTCTGCTTCTTTGTTAAATAGTTGTAATTCCTTCCATATCGGGCTTCTCTCCTCCTGCCGGTGTAAGAAAAATACATGTAATAAAAGGAGATGTTGATGCCTTTTCAGGCCAATAATTGGAAAGTGTTCAGTGAAAGATAACGACCTTTCAAAAACCAACAGCAACGCCGGTGGGAATGTTGCAAGAGAGCAGGAACGCGCGCAACAGTGATATCATTCACCGATCCCCAATAGCAATAATAGTAAGGAAACAGACATGAATCCAATACCTGCCTACGAGATAACAGCTGAATTGATATCTATTATGCTAAAACTCTACAGATCTTATACGTTTGGTGTAACACAGCACAACAAAGAGATTTATTATCCAGTGAAGCTAACTGTAGTGGCTCCTCATTAATCTTGATTTACAAAACAACATAAAGTCATACAGGCAAAAAACAAAAACAAAAACAAAAAATAACGTAGAGCGGGAAATCTCTTCGGCTCATTGCACAAAACATAATTCATTTTTATAGCAGAGGTACATGCTCATCTCTTTCTTTAAGACCGTTAGTGTTCTGGATCCAGCTAACAATGTAACATTTATGGAACATATTCTGTGTACGATGTAAGTTAGGTCAAACGTTTCAACTTACATTTCTATAGTCAGGACTATATTGCTGGCTTTTATGTTATCCTCCTCTGAGAACACCTGGAATTGTGCAGCTAGAAATATGTAGACATCTCTATCACTCTCTCTCCTGCCTCCCCCCCCCCCTCCTTCCATCTCCCTCACTTTCTTTCTCCTCTCCCTTTTTCTTTCTTTCTTTCTTTCTTTCTTTCTTTCTTTCTTTCTTTCTTTCTTTCTTTCTTTCTTTCTTTCTTTCTTTCTTTCTTTCTTTCTTTCTCTCTCCTCCCCTCTCTTTCTCTTTCTCCTCTCCTCTCCGTCTCTTTCCCTCCCTTCCTCTTGATTTCTTTGTATCTCCCTCTCTTCCTTACTCTCTCTACTCCCCTCTCTTTCTCCCTCCCTCTTTCTTTTTGTCTCTCCCCCCTTTCTCTCTCCCTCGCTTTCTCTTTCTTCTCTTTTTCTCTCTCTCTCCTCCCTTCTCTCTTCCTCAATCCCTCCCACCCTCTTTCTTTCTTTCTTTGTCTCTCTCCCCATTTCTCTCTATCTCTCCTCTCCCTTTCTTTCTTTGTATCTCTACCCCCTTTCTCTCTCCCTCACTTTCACCCTCTCTCTCTCCTCCTCTCTCTCACCCACTATAACTCTCTATCGCCCCTCTCTTTTTCTCCCCCCTTTGTCTCCCCCATTTTCTCTATCTTCCTCCCTCTCTCTTCCTCTGTCACTTTCCCTGTATCTCCCCCCTCTCTTTCTCTCCAATTACAATCGTGTGCCCCCATGGGTTGTTCCTTGGGTCATCCTATCGGGCATGCCAATGGGGCAACCCAGGGAACAATAGCAAGAATTTAAAATGTGGTGGGCAATAATACATTGCAGCATAATCCACTGCATTATACAGTGTGCACAGACAGGGTGATGTGCAGCATTGGGCCATCAATAGGAACACAGCATTAGTAAATATGCCCTAAATTGTGCTACTTGTCATAAAGATAGTTAAGGTGTCCTCAGAAACGTCAAGTTAACTTTTATCCAGAAGTTGTCTGCTCTCCTGGAAAATACATACAAAAAATTTGGAGAGTGCTCTTGGACTGCTGAGAGAATAGACAAGCCTGCAGGATCCTCCCTGTTAAATGGGTAATCAGGGGGCTTAAAGACAATATTTGGGGTGAATATCCATGTTGTATTTAATATAGGTGGCGGCAGTGGAACTTCACACCTTCACACTTGAGGGGTCGGAAAGATGGTGTTGGTTGCAATGTAGGGGTTGGGGTATGTGGGGGGATGGGGGATAGGGTTTCATTATTCCAAGAAGCTTTAGGTTCCAAGAAGCTTACAACATCCCTGCCACTGCTTGATGCATGCTGTCCCCACCCCCTGCTCTAGGGGTCAGTAACTTGATGGAGCAGGATCATATATGTACTTGGGTTCTTGGTTTATTTCTTTGGAAACCAGTGGCGTAAGTTCGTCCCAGTTGCCCGGAGGCAAGATAAATATTGGTCCCCCCCCTCCCCCCACACACACAGCACCTCCAATCAATACATGTATGCATATGTGTGTGTATGTATGTATGTATGTATGTATGTTATGTATATTATGTTTAAAATAAAGAGAGTGTGATGTCTATGGTCCTGCTAGGTGGAAGTGCAATGAACTGATTCATACTTGCAGTGGAGAAGAGGTGCCCCCTTGGGAGCAGAAGCCCGGCAGCAGATGATTCCATTGCCTCCCGGGTACGCCTGATGGAAACGGCACCAAGATTAGCCCACCTTCCAATCAAAGTGGGTGGTCCTGACACACCATTGTCCCCTCCTTTGTAAATGGGACCAAAGTCTTTCTTATTGTTGTCCAAGTCCCCCTGCTGTGGCTGGCCACACACCTTCACCTTGGACTCCTTGTACTGTATTCCCTGGTGAGCTCTTCATCTTCCCGCTGTTTAATGACGCAAAAGGCTGCGACAGCAATTGGCCGATGCTAATTGCTAACATATCCCACCGCCCCCACCCACCACCTCACATATATTCCACTCAGAATATCGACAACTACAGGAGGCTGTAACCGTTGAACATTTCATCCTTCCTTTCAAGATGCAAACTAACTTAGAAAGTCATTTTTAATTTCAGAATGCAAATGTTTACAAGCCTGTATACGGTTGTAAAAATGTAACTGTACTGCAGTTAACTGAAAAATATATTGAACATTTGGGACTCTCACTGGAGAGAATATTGCCCAGTAAAAAAGAGCATATGATATATGACAAAAATAATTTGCTGTTCCTCCAACCATCTGTGTAATACACAACTTTTGTCAACATTAAGCTTCCTCCGCGTTGAATAACTTTGATTTAATTTGCCATATCCAAGCACAGCAATCTACTGTGCTGTGGATAATTCATATAGATCGTTTTTCCATGTGATCGCGTTTTAAAAAGAGAAGCAGCAATTGAGATGTTTTCCAAAATTGCTGTTCGTAGCAAGACAATATAATTACAGCTGGGTCTCCGAGGGATCAGCAAGTTGTTTGGTTTCACACAAATAAAATACGCCACAGGAAAATTGCATCTTGAAATTTGCCTGCATCTTATATTATATTAAAACCAACATGCATACATTCCTTTCGTACAGATAATTAGATTACCGTACATTGAAATGAATGTAGAAAGTATCAATTCTGCTGTTAGACTTTAAACCGGTATTCTCCTGCAGGGAGGAAACATGCTGGAGTCTGCAGGAAAAAGTTTTTAATTAACATGTTAGGAGTCCAATTCTCTACCATGCAACTTGGAGATACTTTAGGCAAAAATGTGTGTCACTTGAGACCCTGCAGGAGACTCCCTGACATAGCAGCAATCTCCCTCTCTCTCTCATTAGTCTAGCAATCTCCCTCATTTCACCTAGCCCACATTACACTGTTACATCATAGTTACCTCCCCTCCTGCATTCTGCAGGAGACTCCCTGATATAGCAGCAATCTCCCTCTCTCCCTCATTAGTCTAGCAATCTCCCTCATGTCACCTAGCCCACATTACACTGTTACATTTTTGGGGAAAAAAGGAATGAGAGTTAGATACATTTACATTGAATCATCAGCACCATTTCCCAGCACATTACCAAGTACAGTAGCTCTTACTAACTGCTTTGGGGCTCATCTAGATTTGGATATAAGTCATTTTAAAAGATTCCTCTCAGGTGTAGCAGCATATACTGTACCCACGCTTCTAGGTGCCACGTTCACAATCTCTTTTCACAATCTCTCCATATATGGAACTAAACACGCCCTTTGGGTGGAACATGACACGCCCCCTCAATAGGACGTTGTGAAAAATTCTACTACCAACTGTAACCTCCCTGAAACTAGTTTTCAAAAGTAGGCAAGTATGATCTATAGTTCAGCTGGGTTTTTTTTCATTACGATGTGGAACTGTGCTTATTATAGAGAGTGAAAGCAAAGATGCTCAGTGATCTTGTCTGTACATGACAAACTATCTGTCACCTTTCATGGCAGTAACCAACCCTTTCCCCCCAACACACAAGTGACATCATACACTCATGTAGCGGAAAGCAGGTCACCACCAGGAACAGCTCCCAGTGGGGCAGATGTATTAAGCCTGGAGAAGAGATAAACTGGAGATAAAGTGGAGATAACTTGGAAGAGATAACGCACCAGCCAATCAGCTGTGTTTGAAATATGACAGTTTAGATCTGATTGGCTGGTGCGTTATCTCCATCCACTTTATCTCCAGTTTATCTCTTCACCAGGCTTAATACATCTGCCCCAGTGTATCCTAAGAATGAAGCTGGGAACTCAAGGTGAGCATATCTTCCAGCTGGCAGTGCACCTGACATTAATAATATTTGACATTAATAATTCAACTATTACTCAAATGGTAACTGGTTTTGTAACTTTATGGTCATAGAGGGCACAGGGAAGATTTTTTCATTAGAATGTTAATCTCATTCAGGAACCTGAATGATGGTCTAGTAGTGTAATTCATTAAAATGTACATCCCTTAGGTTATCCTGTCAATTCAGTTTGTCTATGCTTGCATATTGATTAATTACAGATTTAAATCTGGCAATAAACCTAGCAGGAGCAAGCACTTAGCAGTCTAATGGGGCGAACACAGGGTTCGATTCTGGCGGCCGTCGATACCGACTCGATATCATCGGCCAACGGGACCTGGCGGTTGCTGGAAATCTAACAGGAGGGAGGGTGGCGGGAGGACGGCGCATGGGAAGAGGAAGGGGGGGATGCTGCATAGAGCAGCATTACACCGCCTTCCATCTTCCAGATCAAAGCAGAAATACGTACAGATGGGGCCACTCTCTTCCAGCCGGGGGCTGGCGCTCAGATCGTCAACCACCAGCTGCCAGAAGGGGGCGCACGTGCATCATCTTCAAAAAGAGCTCTCTGCCGGTCCCCCGTCGCTCTCCCCCGCCTCCCCACTCCCCCCCCTAACCCAGCCCGTCTCCCTGAAGCGGAGAGGTGCAGGGATTGCATCCCCTGCCACCCAGTAACTGGGACACGCATGTGCCTTGGACGTTCGCACCTCCCAGTCCAATGGAGTGCCATCTCGCAAGCGGGGGCAATCTGGCGAGCCCCGGCGCTGGCTGAGAGGCGCTCCATCTGTAGTTACATAGTAATTAAGGTTGAATAAAAACTTGCGTCAATCAAATTCAACATTCGGTATTAAAGTGCATGATCTCTTTGCTTCATCCCTTATATAACTGAAATATGATTTAATTATATAAAGATTTTAATTGCTATTTGTACCCCTGGATGCTTTTGGCCAATAGATGATTGTCCACCCTTATTTTAAAAATTATCGTCTCTGCCGACACCAAGTTTTTTCTTTTAAGAAATATTCTTTCCTCTCGTCAGGACGGAAGCAAAATCGAATCGAAAATGTGTCCAAATCGAACATTGTGTACGCCACATAAGCACTTAGTATAACTGTACATAAAGCAAGATCAAAGCTTCGCCATTTTTTATCTAGTATTTCCAAATCATAGAAATATTTTTGTCTATAACAAGTTTTGTGCTGATTGGAAATCACTAGGACTTTCAGAAAAATGAGGTTTCTAACCAATCACAGCTTTTTATTTACACTCATATTACCTCTTAAATTATGGAAATCATGCCTAACCTGCAATATTTCCAAATTGAGTAATTTTTATTATTTTTTTCCACAAGTCAAACATAACTACAACTTAAACTAGCGAAAAAAAAAAAAAAAAATTGAAATTAAATATAAAAAAAAAAAAATTACAAACATTTATATGACTATCACAAGATAAACCTGAACCTGCAATATTTCATGTAGTTATTACACAGGGGACATATGTACAGACATTTTTTTACTAAAGGTAAAAATTACATTGTCAGTGCTAGTATGGACCCAGATTTAATAAAGTGGTAACCCAATAGGCAGAGACTTGGTTATGACATCATGTTGGGGGAGGAGCTGAAAAAAGGTATGGGAGTTTTCTATTTTGTGTTGGATCAATGTTGTGTTGTGTTGCATATCAATCTAATTAAGAGACTGTACAGTCATTTTCCAGCTGTGCCTCCAGCACACAATAGGCTGTATGTTATTACCACACTTTTGAAAAAGTTGTCAGAAAACAACGAAACGCACCACAACGAAGCACTATCCAGCATGGGACATTGGATCTCTTAAGTGGATTGTCCACATTGAACCAGCTCCTACTTCAATACCCCCCCAGGCCGAGCTTGTTACCGCCATCTAAAAGAATATTGGGAAACCACTACCTGCTTAATATTTAAACTGCCTTTCACCCAAACAGTGAGTTCAATCCCTTTATTGGGACATAGGGGCAGATTTATTAAGCTTGGAGAAGAGATAAACTGGAGATAAAGCGGAGAAAAGGTACTAGCTAGCCACCAGCACTTTCTTTGCTAGCCTTATAGTATTTATAGGTCTCTGACCCTCCCTAATAAAAGCAGCTGGACAAAGCACCCAGCAAGGCGCCTTTTTCTTACCAATTGGTAATTCTTTTTTGCTTGTACAGATGGAGCCGTCGTCATTCGGCGGGGGCCTGGCGGTCAGATCACCAACCACCAGGGGGGGGGCTACACACGAGATGCGTGTCCCTGTCCAACGGAGCTCCCTTCTGGTCCACGCTGATCAACCACCACCTCCCGCACCCCCCACCTAACCCTGCCCATCTTACTGAAGCGGAGACGGGCAGGATTCGCGTCCCCCGCCACCGGAAACTGGGAGGCTCGTGCGTGACCGGCGCTAGCGCATCCCAGTCAGATGGATCGAGCCCTGGCGCTGGCTGAGAGGCGCGCCATCTGTATGTTATAATTGTCTGTATACAGTATGTCTTTTATATTCTATAATATTCAGTAAGTTTCTTACGTATTATTTAAAATTGCAACACATATGTCTATGTATTTGGTAACCTTTTTCTTTATATTATTTATACTTCTGTTACTACTGTGAGTATTTATTCTGTAAATGAAGTATCCCATTATAAGTCTATGTAATATGTGCACCAGAACCCAGTCATTAGGAAGCTATTAGATTGCTAAGGGTACACTATGGGGGTGATTCTGGTTCATTCTCTAAGCAGCAGTCTTTCGCTGCTAACGAGCGGGATAATATACGCTATACTATGCAAATTTTATATGTACCCTCACACATTCTGTTGCATTCAAGCGTACGACCAAAAAAATCATTCGATGGTCGCCGACTATTGAATGATTTTTTTAGGCGTTCAGAAATAAAAGTCAGTTTAGACTTTTATTTGCTTCCTAAATGTCTGAGCAATACATATGCGCAATACATATACGCTGCGGCCTGACTGAACCAGAATCAGGACCTATATCTATTATTTGTTACTAGTAGAGGGAGACCAACTAACTAGTAGAGAAGTAGAGGGAGACCAACTAATTGCATGGTAGTCTGTATCACAGAACATGCAAAATTGCGATAAAGTGTAAACCAGTGGTCGCCAACCCGTCGCTCGCGAGCTGCCGGTAGCTCGTGGCAGCGAATTGGGTGGCCCGACCACTCTGCCGCCCTCATGCCTCTCCCTGCTGCCGGCCCGCCTCTTTCTGTTGCCCGCCCCCGCCTGCCTCTCCCTGCCGCCTGCCTTCTCCCGGTCGCCCACCTTCTACCTCTGAGCCTACCATTGCGCTTTCTCCTATCCTTCACTGTGCATCCCTATGACATATCCGCCTGTCTGCCAATCAGAGCTCACGGGCTGGCAGCCAATCAGGAGCCGGCCCACAAGCTTTGATTGGTGGATGGCTCAGTTACAAGAAAATGAAGGGAAGGAGAGATGTGCAGTGTGCTGTGCTCTCCTTCCCTGAGAAGAGAAGCAGCAGCGGCGACACGGCACTGCAGGGGGACACCAGACTGTCCTCTCCACGGCAGCAGCAGCATTAATGGTGAGTGTGCTGCTGCTGGGAAACACCCGGCACTGTGGGGGCATACTACTTGCAGGCACCATGGGGGCATACTACTTGCTGGCACTGTGGGGGCATACTACATGTTTTGGCACTGTGGGGGCATACTATTTGTTGGCACTGTGGGGGCATACTACCTGCTGGCACTGTGGGGGCATACTACTTGCTGGCACTGTGGGGGCATACTACCTGCTGGCACTGTGGCGGCATACTACTTATTGGCACTGTGGGGGCATACTACTTGCTGGCACTGTGGGGGCATACTGCTTGCTGGCACTGTGGGGGCCTTGCTGGCACTGTGAAGGCCTTGCTGGCACTGTGGGGGCATACCTGTTGCTGGCACTCTGGGGCATACCTGTTGCTGGCACCATGGGGGCATACCCGGCACCATGGGGGCATAGATGGCACCGTGGGGGTATTCCTGTTTCTGGCACTGTGGAGCCTGGCACCTGGAGCCGTGGGAGCATATGTGTATCTGGCACTATTGGGGGCATATGTGTATCACACCCCTATTTTCATTGGATGCACTCCATATGGCTACACCCAATTTTTGGCACACGCACGCAGTTATGTATGTGTCATAGTATGTCAGGGGCATTACAGTGTGTGGCATAATGTGTAAAGGGCATTATTTGGTTATTAGGCAGTTTTTTTTTTTGGTTTATTTTGCCTCGAGTAGCTCACACCCCAAAAAAGGTTGGAGACCACTGGTGTAAACTATCACATGTATCTTTATGATAACAAAATGCTTATTTATAGCAACTCAATGGGGTGTATTCAATGATTTTTGTGAGCTGTGACAGCAAGCAGTGCTGACTGCTCGCTGTCACAACTCGCAGGGTCAGTATTCAACTGACCCCCTGCACACGCCATTCCCCCCCTCAGTAGGTGTTTGTAGCGAGGGGGAAACGGTGAGTGCGGCCGCTAAAACAGCGAGGCTCACTAGTAAATGCAGCATTAGCCGCGAGCCTCGCTGTTTGGGGGGAATCCTCGCCGTCCTCTGATAGCAAGGATTCCCCCCGGAACATAGAATAGGGTGAGCGGCTGGCGCGGGGGTTAAGCAGCAACGATTGCTTGTTTTTGCCGATCCCTGCCATTTAACCCCATCCCTGGCCGCATTGAATACGGCCCAATGAATCCTTATAGAAACCAGTTGCATCTCTCAAATGCCTGTTCGTTAAAAGGCACAGCAGCCCAATAGAAATAAACTAATAAAGATGTGGAAATGATGCTAACAGTAAGTTGGGTGCATAGAACTTAAATGTTTCAATACTATTCTCCGAAATACTGTATGTGCCTTAATACGCATATGGCCATGAAATTGTGCACATTCCGCCAAAATAATCATCTATGAAGTGCTCCAAATGATACTCCAGGCACACCGTATAGCCGAATGTACAGTAGAACCCGTCATCTTAGCTCTATCTGTAGACTATCATTGTAGAATGGTAATGCACAGAAAAGTGAAACTCAAAGATTGAGTCAGTGAAATTTAGCAAGTCTAGGAAATTGCCTTCACTCATCCATAATATTAGGAGATCCTGGGTACTGGAAGTCTCACGGAATACTTTTTATGTTTTAGAAAGTAACTGTAAAAAAAAAAAAAAATTATGTTTTTTTTTATGTTTCTTTAACTTGATTGTCTGGGACAGGTGTGAACTGAGTCTCGAGGTTAAGTCACAGGTGCAGCTCATGCTGATGGAAATGGCTAAATATTTCTATAAAGCGCTGGGTAATGCGTATCCTACTGTGTATAAATAACTGTTACCCTGTAAGCAAAATAGCATTTGCATTCTTTACTTTGCAACATTGTTTATTTTTCCAGGTGCATATTTGCACACTTTGGGCCTGATTCAGTACCGCTCTCTAAGCTGCAGTCATTCATTGCTTAAGGAGCGGTTGAATGCCCGGCCAAACATCCGCCTCCTTCCACTGTTGAATCCCCTCGGTACCATGCGAGGGGATGTACGTGAACACACCCCCTCGCATGCACCAGTCTAAACTGACTTTAATTTCCGTCGGAGTTGCCGTAGAGGGGGCAGTCTCTGACATTGTGTGATGTCAGCTGCCCGCCCCCAAGCAGGCATCGGCCTGGTGATGCCCATAAAACGGTGGGTGCGCAGCCCCCCTCACTATCGGGACAGAGCCTAATTAGGCCGTGTCCGATCACTAATGAATTCCGCCCTTTGGGCGTTATATATTAACAATCGTGGAACTGATACGATTGTTTTTTTTTTTAAATGCTTTTTATTGAATTTTCAAAAATATACAGTCAAATAAACAGATAATTTGAAGAAACAAGATAGTTGTCAGTCTTATTATATAATCGTATTGTATAATCTTAAGTAGAGAGCATTCATCTTATCACAATTATAGATGGTATAAAGAAAATGCACATATCATATATTACGGAATAAATAATACTTTAGTCCTATCAATCATTTCAAATACTTTACTGGTACATAATCTTTAGTCTCAACAATATGCATGACTGAATCTTCACTAGATATCTTCCGGAACTGATACGATTGTTAACAATCCATTTTACGACTGATGTTTTCTTTATTGATGAAAATATCTCTGTTATGTACTTAGTATAAATGGCAGGGTCGCAGTAGCGATAACTGCTGTCCCCGCACACTGCGGTTTCTACACGGACACAGAAAGAGTACCATCTCCGGTGGTGTTCCACACCGCATGGATTCCAACAAGTAGAGCAGGACTCCATGGCACGACATATCAGCGGAGCTCTTTCCTAGGAGTATGGGTTGTTACGCCGGCAATGACTATGTTGACAGTCAAAAGGTCGACCACTGTTGGTCAACAGTCAAAAGGTCTACACATGGTAATGTCGACATGGTCAAAAAGGTTGACATGGTCTAAAGGTTGACGTGAAAATATTTGACATGAGAAAAGGCCCATATGAGATTTTTCACAGTTTATTTTTTTGGTGTCTATGCCCACTGGGATGGTAAGCTATTTAAAAAAAAACATGAAAAACTCATTGACATTTTTCTGTGTGGACCATATCATGTGTTGACCTAAGAACTGTAGACCAATAGTGGATAATCTCTATTATTATTGGGGGTGGGGCTACACATTGCCAGTGCCAGATTAAGGTCTAAATGGGCCTGGAGCTGAAAATTATCAAGGGCCTATTATGTGCAATAATAGGGGTTGTGGCCAGCACCTAATAATGTGGGGGGCGTGACCAAAATTCTGGTTGGGTGGTCTGCTCATGGGTGTGTCTCTATTTGTGTAAATACTTTCAACTAATTATATATGCCTGCAAAAGGCAAAGGGCTGGCATAGGAAAAATGCAGGGAGATTATATTGGTGGGTGCCCTCCAAAGGTGCACCCGCAGGATGCCGATGTCCTAAGATACTTGCGGGGTGAGGTGGCATTCCAGTCATAAAAAAATACTGAAAGCTGAAACTTGGTAGACAACATTTCAGCACCTTTTATGTAGTCACCTAAATTTACCACACCATATACACCTTATATAAATCATGCAGCACAATAGTAACCCCCTTATACTGTACTTGCCTCTTACACATTATGCCACACGGATTGATTCAAAATTCCCATTATGCCACACAGATTAAGGTAAAATTCACATTTTGCCACATAGATTGAGCCAAAACACACACCATACCAAACAGATTGAGCAATAATGCACAATATGCTTCACAAACAGGGCCGGTGCAAGGCTTCTAGACACCCTAGGCAAAGCTGCACAATACCGCCCCTGCATCCCCAAATATTCGCCGCCCAGCCACTCACCTACATGTTTCATTTCTTTAAATATTACTATATTCATTTTTAGATTTCTAAATAACATAAACTTATATAAAAATAATAACAAAACCTTTAAGACTGTAGGACCACCATGTAATACTCAGAGCATTTTGTAGCTCACCATACAATACATGTAGCATTGATTGCCTGCCAGACAACACAGAAAGCATTTTAATGACCACAAGACAATCCTAATAATGTTATACCACATACTGGCCCTTATTCTGGTTAATGCGGTAATGTCCGCGTGCGGTCGGTCCGCCGATGTTTTGTGTCTGCGCATGTGCAGAGGCGTCTCTGCGCATGTGCGAACGGAACGCATGTCCAAATTCCGCATGAAATGTGTACACTACGAACAGGGGGTGGAGAGGGGTGTGAAGGGCTGTTTGGGCTCATTACCATATGTTTACACCCCGCGTTTCATGGGCGTTCCCATGCAAACGCTGGGCGTACGTATGGTAATGCGGTCGTGACGCACGTGTAGGGGGCGGACATATGACATTGCCGGATGTCAGCTGCCCGCCCAGATCCCTGCTTTTGCACGGAGAAATGTCCGTGTGGTCTGAGGTTGCGGGAGCTGGTGGAGCACTCGGTCCTGCATTCGATGGTCTGCCACCATCGAATGATGGGGGAGGTTCCCTGAGATGGAGGAGGCGTATTCATGAGAAATACACTTGCGGTCCGTTCGGACAGCTTCTTACCGCATTCGGACGGAGTGAGCGATCCGTACGAAAGGCGGGGTTTAGGACGCACGGTCCTGGCCGCATATTCGGCTCCGGCCGCACAGACCAGAATAAGGCCCACAGTGACACTTGTTTATGTTACACCATGTGTAGGAATACATTATCACTGTACACAATGCATTGGGACAGTTATCATGTTACACCACATGTAGGACCATTATCATGTTACACTGTCTATAGGGACCCATCATCATGTTACACCATGGGTAGGTACCCGTTATCACATTACACATGTGTAGGAACCCATTATCATGTCACACCGCACGTAGGGACCAATTATCATGTAACACTGCATGTAGGGACCCGTTATTGTGTTTCACCTCATGTAGGGAGCAGTTATCATGTTATACCATGCTTAGGGACCCATGTTATGAAATATAGAAGTGAGACTGTACACATAACAATGTCCACATCACACACGTAATAATTCAATCCCCCCCTCTCTCCATACAGCCTGCACCTGAGTCGAATCAAAGGCCGAATCCCTGCATCAACCTAATGATGTAGGGAAGTTGGCAGTGTCATTTCCAGGGAGGGAATGTCCAGCGGGGCTCTGCAGAATTACTGCCCGTGATTGTAGTCAAATCTCCAGGGAGGGAGGGAGGGGAGGGAGCGGCTGCCCGAGGCTGCATGCGAATATGACTGCCCGGGGCTGCATGCATTCGCTAGGGAGGAAGGTGAGGACTGGAGGTGAGGGAGCAGCCGGCGGGGGCCGCATGCATTCGCTGGGGAGGAAAGTGAGGACTGGAGGTGAGGGAGCAGCCGGCGGGGTTCCGTGGGCATGTCTGCCTGCGGCTGCATTGAAATCTACATGAAGGAGGTGAGGGAGCGGCCAGCAGGGTTCTGGACATGATTGCAAGCATCAGATGGGCGCAGTGGGAGGATGGGAGCTGTGTTCCGCGGCTGTAGGCAGGGGACGGATTGGGGTAGAAGTACTACTTACAGTAGGATGGAGCACGAATAGTACAAAAGAGCATCTCAACTAAAAAATAATCAAGAAAAAATTAAACGGCAGCATGCGGCACCGCCCTCTAGTGGCCAGCGCCGTAGGCAAATGCCTAAAGCTGCCTAGTGGTGGCGCCGGCCCTGTTCACAAACAGAGGCATTGCGCGCCAAATGCGCACATTAAAAATTAACACCATAATGCCCATTACATGTTAAGCCACACACCATGTGGTGTGTCCATTACGTATTATGCCAAACACCATAATGCCTATTAAAAATTCTGCTTAGTGCTGCTTACCTACATGCTCATAGCAAGGGGTTCCATGCTCATTGCCAGGGATTCCATGCTTGTTGGCATGGGGAATTACATGCTCATTGCCAATGGGGAATACATGCTCGTGGTAACTGGGGGACAGCCATCGCCGGGCAGAAATGACAGCCATTGACAGCCAGGCAGAGAGAAGAGGCTGCCCGGCTATATTCAGGGCACTGCAGGTCCCGGCTATTTGAAATAATACCCCTTTCACTCCCGAAAATGCAGTGATTTACCCAGGAATATGGTCCCAGGATCATGCAGGGACATTCCCGGACTGGCGCTTTTTACACCAGCCTAGTCTCTGCATTTTCTGGTGTGAGGGGGAGAGAAACCCCCCCCCCCCCCTTTTAACCAACCAGCTATATCTTCAGAGCCAACTGACCCATTTACATGAGACCAGTATCATATTGAAGAAGTGGGCTTCGATTGATTTTGGGCCCGAGAAACTGGGCCATTTGGTTCCAGAGAAATCTGTCCTCAAACAACATGAACAGCCATGAAATTACATTTCATAAATGGAAAAGTCGGTTTAACCGTATATCTCTGGAACCAATGGACCCATATGGACCAGATTGAAGGCACAGCAATTTGGGTTTAACTGAACCTTTAGCTTCTGTGATGCCGGAGGAGGAACTGGCAGCCGTTTGAACGGGTTGGGGGTCGGGTCTCATGTTATCCTATTGGGAAAAATGTTCCAGTTTTGCCTGGCGGTATCTCCGGTTCCCAGGGGACTAGAGACACGGGGACAGGCTCGTTGGAAAGCCCTGGCCCTCAGCTACAAAATGGGCCTATATGGAGAGAGTGGGCCTGGAGCTGTAGCTCCGTCAGGCCCATTGTTAATCCGGCCCTGCACATTGCCATCGTCACTGGCCATGCCCCCCTCAGGTGGCTCCACTCCATGTAGGACTCAAACACCTGCCCTATGTGGTGGTAAATAAAGTTAAAGTATCCGTCTTGTCATTATTCTTTTCATTGAGGTCTGTGTTGACGGGCAAAGCTTCAGACACTTGCGGCCACCCCCATATAAGGAAAGGGTTAACCCGCAGTGATTTAGGAAATAGTTCCACTTCTTCCTACTAAGTGGTGGATTTTGGGCCTATTAGCTCAGACCCTTGTATTCGGGCATCTGTGGAGCACATTCCATTAAATAGTTCTCCCTTATACCCCACCCTCCTGTTGGTGCCTAACCCTAACATCTACCACTTCACCTCAGCCTAACTCTAACCTGCAGCCTAACCCTTACCTTCCCACCGGCATCTAACCCTGTCAGCATTACATTTCACATGGCGACATAACAGATGTTGAATTGGCGTCTGTTGAGAGTTTCAACCATGTCAACATTCTGATGTTAAATAAATGTATATCTGGCTATAATCTGTAATATTGGCAGGTCAGCCAGAGAATCGCCCAGCCTTGACAGTGTATAAGGTACAGTATGTATGGTTGTCTGATGATTTGTTAATGGTGTTTCTGTTGTTATAATGTAGCTGCTTATTGTAGCTTTGCAAAAGCGATTGTTTTCTCAGCCATACAAGTGGCCCAACTGTTTACCTGAAAGACACTCCGCCAGGCTGGGGGATGCAGCCAGCTTAACCCCCCCCCCCCCCCCCCCCGACGCATCTGATCCAGCTCATTGTTAGCAAAGTGGGGATCACCTTCCTTTATCTTTCGCCACCAGTTGGCCACTGTTGCTCCTGAGGAAGCCAGACACATAATATCCGGGGAAACGCGTTGAGCTTATTTCCAAGTTCTTTACATATTTCCATCCATCCAGTGTGACAGGTCCACTCTCCCACGACGTCCTGTTTGCCTGATTCATCTAAACCGTAAATTTTTTTGGATACCTGCACTATTCCTAAATGGTTCCAGTATAAAGGAGAAAAACGCCAAATAGGGAGGCCTGAGTCCTTGAAATTATAGGACAACCTCGGACATTGTCGTCACCCACTTCTGGACATTCACAATATACCAGAAATTTTCAAAGGGATGGTAATATTCATAACTCTTAATCATTTCAAACAAGCCATACAATATGGAGATCTCAATGATATGCATAATGTTCCTGTGATATTTGTGATTGCTCAATTTATTATATTTTATTTGATATTTTCCTGTTTTATTCTTGTGATTTTTTTTAATTTTTTTATTAAATCATCTTTTTGAGAACTGTCTTATCTATATCATTGGAACAGCCAGCGCCGGCACACCCCATGTTTTACTGTTGGTAATGTATCCACTGCACCTGTGCCAAACTGACACCATAGCAAATTATATACTAAATACTGCTACACTTCAATTCCTGTATGTTGTACTACAGTATGCTGTGGTGGGTTATTCCACAATAAAGTGGATTTGCATGTGGACTTTTTGGCATCGACTTATTGACTGTCTATTTAGACAGTATCGACCCTTTAAACCAGAACGCTGTAGATGTTCGACCACATAATAACATAATACAAGAAAGTGTGTTTGCATTTGGATGCACTGAGCCCACGGTACAAAGTATTGCAAATAATAGAAACCTTTCCATACACAACGGACTTTCAGCCACACATTAAGATTTGAAATCAATTGCAGATAATGAGATACTAACGTTCCGTTGATTGTTGCAATTCAAAGCCAGTAACGCAGAAACTCCTGAAAGCGGCTACTTATTGTTCCATTTTCCATAGGTTGATATTAGGAAACTTTGAAGTTTTATATCGTAAAGTAATTTACTGTAACTATCCCTTGGAATGTCTCATTTTTTTCGCCCAGTAGCGGTAAAATTGCTTTTAAATTGGCAGCAGTGAAGTGATTAGGAGCCTACGGTAGTTTATGTTATTTCCATAGAACATTTTTAATGCACTTCACAGTGCATTATCTGACGATCGTTTATTTGAATCTGTTTAGTTAAATAATAGAAAACTCTCCTTGAAAATCTTTTTTTTTTTTTTATCATGACACTATTTATTCTACAAAAGATTGTTGCATTTAGCTGCAGAATGAAGCGCATTAACATACATTAATGTATCTGTCAGTGGCGGAGCTTGCGAGTGGTGAGCCCAGGTACAAAAATATAATTTGGACCCCCCTCCTCCACTCCAACTCAAGTTTTTAGTATTCACGCGGCAGTGGGTGACAGGGAGAGACAGGGGGAGGCAGAGCGTGACAGGGAAAAACAGTGGATGATTGGAAGAGGGGAACAGGGTAGTCCTCAGGGGCACTGGTGCAAGGCACCTGCTGCACCAATGGTAGTTCTGCCTCTGGTGTCCGTATTCAGCAAACACCACAACGTACCCAACATTTATCACCCGCATAATGGGCCAAATTCAGTAAGGTTTTTAGAATAATCGCAAAACTACAACCCCCAACTGTAGTATGCGGAAGGGGGGGGGTGCACCCAACACATGGCGAGGCCGGCCAGCATGGTTGCATCACTATTGTGCTAGCACTTCACATATAGCTTTCTGACTGAGCAGCCTAGCTAAGAGGCCAGTCGTGAGGCCGCCATTTTTGGGTCGCAGTGGGTGCGTGTTACATCACGCAGCCGCCGCGGACCGCCCCATAATCAGTCCCGACACCTCCGGACAGGCCTCCGCTGTACGGACCGTGACTACAACGCTTTGTCGCCGCCCTGAAAACACAGCACCATTGCCCCATCGACTCCCCCTTCTGGGCCTTATTTATCACAATGCAACCACAGTTTATGTGCACCTGCTGTGGACCATGCGTGCATGATCAAAATGCTTAACATCGCAATTAGCAATTTTTGGTAATTTACAACTAACAGTCCTGAATTAGGCCACATATTCTATATTCCTCCATCTTCTTTATACACATACAATAACTCACGTTCTTATGTAACCAGATGCTGCCAGGGGACAAAACTAAATGCAAGAGAATAATAAAAAAACCATTATAACGTGTAGGCGGCCTGGATGGTGTAATGGTTAAGTCTCATACACACTAGACAACGATAGTTAACAATATCGGGCCGTGGGCATCCACACTGACCGATATCGGCCGCCCGTTATACATGCAGGTCATTTGACTATATAACTAAATTGACCTGCATGTTCGGTAGATATAAATCATCAATTTAACCATGCAGCATACGATATAACGTGTACACATAACGATATTGGGTGTACACACTAGATAATACTGCGAAAGTATGGAAAGACCTTTCTGAATGATACAGTATCTTTCACTTTATATTCTTCTGTGTATAGGGCTTTAGCATTACCCCCATACAGCACTGAGGTCTTGGGTTCAAATCCTGCCATGGCCCTACTACCTGTGTGGAGCGTGTATATTATCCCCTTACTAGCAACGGTCTCCTGCCACAGTTTAAAAATATACGGGTAGGTTAGTCGGCTAAGCTTCTGGCAAACAAATATCCTTATATATTCTCTGTAGTGTGCTACAGACTATGGGGTACATCTTTACTAAAGCTTCTAAAAATGAAAAGTGGTGACGTTGCCCGTAGCAACCAATAAGATTCCATCTATCATTTTCTAGGATGTAATAGAGAAAAGATACATTGAACGTGATCAGTTGTTATGGGCAACATCACCTCTTTTTAATTTTTAGAAGCTTCAGTAAAGTCCTGCCAGTGGCGTAACAACAAATTATGTGCCCCCCCTCGCCGTGAAAATTTCTGCCCCGCCCACCGCCTCCTCTAGCATCCTCAAAAACTGTCTGCTGTAAGGGAGTGGCCATTTTGTGAGGGACATTTTTCATGAGGAGGCTGAGCCAGGAGGAGAACCGGGACTCAGGCTAGTAAATCTGCAAGTCCCGACTCCCCGCCACAGTAGATGCGGCAGCGTAATAATATCGCCCACAGACCCCCGGCGCTCACACATACTCAGCGCCTCCCTACCGCTGCGGGATCTGCAGCGTTATGGTTACGCCACTGGTGTGCGCTATATAAATAATATAAGTAATAATTAAAAAATTCTCTGCGTGATGCTTTTGCCCCTATTTATAATCTAACCCAGTGGTGTAAACGGGTCTTACCTATTATCATTGGTCAATGAAATAAACTATCTATTAAAAAACAGACAATCGGCGTAAGGAGTTTCCACTAACCAATCAATTTTCTTGCCTCTTGTTATATATATATATATATATATATATATATATATATATATATATATATAATGGTCACGTATAAATGATAAGAATCAGCCAGGATAAAATATTCCGTTAGCGCTTTCACATGTATAAAACAGCTTCTTCATTTCTGATGCTTAGCTTCATTTCAGGGCGAACTGTAATTATTCACAATTCCTAGCTGACATTTATAGAGAGCAATTCACAAAAAAATAATTATGATCTAATGAGATGGTTTCACTTACTCCAATATTTAATGATATTAAAGGACTGCTATTATTTTAAGCAATTTCACATTTATAATGATATAAAGATAGAACAGAAACTCTTCCACATATCAGCGGCTTTTTCATACCTCCCAACTGTCCCGATTTTGCGGGACAGTCACGTTTTTTGGGGGCTCTCCCGTGTTCCGCACACCCCAGCGTCAAACTCGGTGTGGTTTCGCAATAGCCGACAAGCCACGCCCCATTTTGCTGAGAGCATGCCCCTTTCAGGAGCGCATCGGGTGGGACTGCCCAATGTACCGTGCCCTTGCGCATGGCTCACTGCACTCGCCACACTTCGGGCACGGTGCCTCGCGGCACTCGGCACATTATTGTGTTCTTACTCCGTGTCCTAGCGGTTGTTAGGGTATGTAATACTGCCTTTCGGCGAGTCGGTAAAAAAAATGAAGCTCATGTCGACATTTTGACTGTCAACCTTCCCAATGTCGACCTAATGCTTGTGTCGACCTTCTGACCCTGTCAATCTTAGCCATATCGACCTATTTCATGTGTCAGCCTGGCGACTGTATCCCATCTGCAAGCAGGAGAGCAGAGGATGCCGCAGAGGGCGGAGACAGCGCAGGAGCAGTATTTCTGCATACCGGATGCATTTTCATTTGTATTACAGTCAGGGCTATTTTTGTGCAGGCTCCAGCAGGAACTGAGGCCCTTATTCTAGTTCACTCTTTCAGACAAAATATTTCTTAGATGGACAAACCCATGTGCACTGCAGGTGAGGCAGGTGTTACTTGTGCAGAGATAATTAGATTTGGGTGGGGTTTTACACCTGCCTCACCTGCAGTGCACATGGTTTTGTCCATCTAAGAAATATTTTGTCAGAAAGAGTGAACTAGAATAAGGGCCTCAGTTCCTGCTGGAGCCTGCACAAAAATAGCCCTAATTACAGTGATTACTAAAAGAAAGATTCTCTTTGGTTATTTTTCATTTATAAATTGGGCCCACAGGGGTATATTCAATGGAGGCCGGATCCATTCCGGAATGGATCCGGCATCCATAATTCAATCAGCAGGCAAATCCGGACGTTGGGAAAGGTGAGTGTGGCGGGCCGTGTATGGGTGGCGACAGGGGGCGGCCAGAGGGTACGGGAGGTGGCGGGAGGGTGCGGGTAGTGGCGGACATGAGGATGGTGCCGTGTAAGCTGCTCTTGCTCACCAGACTCAATCCAGCATGTTTTCATGTTGGATTGAGATTGCCGGATACATGGGCAAAACCTTTCAGTTTTGGCTGTTTTTCCGGCAAAAGCAGGTGGATTAGCGGCTATTTCGTCAATCCACCTGGTTTTCAGCAGGTCGGAACATTTCGACGTGCTGAAAAAAAACAGCTAGGATTGAACCCCAGTCTTTTTGGCAAGATGGCAGTTTCAACATCAATTGAATATATACCACTGTCTATTACATGGAGGAAAACAAAGATGATTGATACTTTATCTCTCTCCACTTTGTCACTCTCCCGTTACTATCTCAGCTGCCCTGATTCAACTGTTATGATGCTCTGTGCCAACAGGTAGAGAAACCTTTCCATGACTTACTGTACATGGAATAGACCAATAAAGATGACAATAGTCACTATAACACACTTCCGGTAAAATCAAGTGTTAATCAAAACTTTAAACCAAGAACGGTTTGAACGTTATTTGACAAAACTTACAATACACAAATGACTAAAATAAATCTATCTAGTCCATTACTGTGTTTGTGAACGTGAGCTTCAGCTTGCAGTGGGCCTATAATTAATTCTCAGGTGTGAGGTGCAAAGATCAGTGATGTCTGTAACTCCTAGTAACTAGTCATATTAATGGAAGCTAATTGGAAGCTGTGGATTACAGGTTGCATTCTACTTGCACTATTTTATTACTGAATCCCCTATGTATATATGGCAGAGAAAACAGATAAGAAGAGCCCCTAAAGCTGTCGCCATGACTACGCTGAACAGGTTGTAGGCTGTAGCACGGAACATGATATTTGTGAACATACTTTATTAAGAAAAAATGTGAGGTTCTTGTTTGTTAAGCTAATATAATACTAACTCTAATGCATATATACTATCCATGAGGTTCCACTACGGGCTCCAATGTATACATACTATCCATGAGGTTCCACTAGGGCTCCAATGTATACATACTATCCATTAGGGTTCCACTACGGGCTCCAATATATACATACTATCCATGAGGTTCCACTACGGGCTCCAATGTATACATACTATCCATGGGGTTCCACTACGGGCTCCAATGTATACATACTATCCACAAGGTTCAACTATGGGCCCCAATGTATACATACTATCCATGAGGTTCAAATATGGGCTCCAATGTATACATACTATCCATGAGGATCCACTACGGGCTCCAATGTATACATTACTATCCATGAGGTTCAACTATGGGCCCAAATGTATACATACTATCCATGAGGTTCAACTATGGGCCCCAATGTATACATACTGTCTATGAGGTTAAACTATGGGCCCAAATGTATACATACTTTTCATAAGGTTCAACTACTGGCCCCAAATATACATACTATCCATGAGGTTCAACTATGGGCCCCAATGTATACATACTATCCATGAGGTTCAACTATGGGCCCCAATGTATACATACTATCCATAAGGTTCAACTACGGGCCCCAATGTATACATACTATCCATGAGGTTCAACTATGGACCCCAATGTATTCATACTATCCATGAGGTTCAACTATGGGCCCCAATGTATACATACTATCCATGAGGTTCAACTATGGGCCCCAATGTATACATACTGTCCATGAGGTTCAACTATGGGCCCCAATGTATACCTACTTTTCATAAGGTTCAACTACTGGCCCCAAATATACATACTATCCATGAGGTTCAACTATGGGCCCCAATGTATACATACTATCCATGAGGTTGAACTATGGGCCGCAATGTATACATCCTATCCATGAGGTTCAACTATGGGCCCCAATGTATACATACTATCCATGAGGTTCTACTACGGGCTCCAATGTATACATACTATCCATGAGGTTCAACTATGGGCCTCAATGTATACATACTATCCATGAGGTTCAACTATGGGCCCAAATGTATACATACTTTTCATAAGGTTCAACTACTGGCCCCAAATATACATACTATCCATGAGGTTCAACTATGGGCCCCAATGTATACATACTATCCTTGAGGTTCCACTACGGGCTCCAATGTATACATACTATCCATGAGGTTCAACTACGGGCTCCAATGTATACATACTATCCATGAGGTTATACTACGGGCTCCAATGTATACATACTATCCATGAGGTTCCACTACGGGCTCCAATGTATACATACTATCCACGAGGTTCAACTATGGGCCCCAATGTATACATACTATCCATGAGGTTCCACTACGGGCTCCAATGTATGCATACTATCCACGAGGTTCAACTATGGGCCCCAATGTATACATACTATCCATGAGGTTCAAATATGGGCTCCAATGTATACATACTATCCATGAGGTTCCACTACGGGCTCCAATGTATACATACTATCCATGTTGTTCAACTATGGGCCCAAATGTATACATACTATCCATGAGGTTCAACTATGGGCCCCAATGTATACATACTGTCTATGAGGTTCAACTATGGGCCCAAATGTATACATACTTTTCATAAGGTTCAACTACTGGCCCCAAATATACATACTATCCATGAGGTTCAACTATGGGCCCCAATGTATACATACTATCCATGAGGTTCAACTATGGGCCCCAATGTATACATACTATCCATAAGGTTCAACTACGGGCCCCAATGTATACATACTATCCATGAGGTTCAACTATGGGCCCCAATGTATACATACTATCCATGAGGTTCAACTATGGGCCCCAATGTATACATACTATCCATAAGGTTCAACTACGGGCCCCAATGTATACATACTATCCATGAGGTTCAACTATGGACCCCAATGTATTCATACTATCCATGAGGTTCAACTATGGGCCCCAATGTATACATACTATCCATGAGGTTCAACTATGGGCCCCAATGTATACCTACTTTTCATAAGGTTCAACTACTGGCCCCAAATATACATACTATCCATGAGGTTCAACTATGGGCCCCAATGTATACATACTATCCATGAGGTTCAACTATGGGCCCCAATGTATACATCCTATCCATGAGGTTCAACTATGGGCCCCAATGTATACATACTATCCATGAGGTTCTACTACGGGCTCCAATGTATACATACTATCCATGAGGTTCAACTATGGGCCTCAATGTATACATACTATCCATGAGGTTCAACTATGGGCCCAAATGTATACATACTTTTCATAAGGTTCAACTACTGGCCCCAAATATACATACTATCCATGAGGTTCAACTATGGGCCCCAATGTATACATACTATCCATGAGGTTCAACTATGGGCCCCAATGTATACATACTATCCATGAGGTTCAACTATGGGCTCCAATGTATACATACTATCCATGAGGTTCAACTATGGGCCTCAATGTATACATACTATCCATGAGGTTCAACTATGGGCCCCAATGTATTCATACTATCCATGAGGTTCAACTACGGACCCCAATGTATACATACTATCCATGAGGTTCAACTACGGGCTCCAATGTATACATACTATCCATGAGGATCAACTACGGACCCCAATGTATACATACTATCCATAAGGATCAACTACGGACCCCAATGTATACATACTATCCATGAGGATCAACTACGGGCTCCTAAATATACATACTATCCTGAGGTTCAACTACGGGCCCCAATGTATACATACTATCCTGAGGTTCAACTACGGGCCCCAATGTATACATACTGTCCTGAGGTTCAACTACGGGCTCCAATGTATACACATATTCATAAGGTTCACCTTCGGGCCCCAATGTATACATACTATCCATGAAGTTCAACTACGGGCCCCAATGTATACATACTATCCCTGGGGTTCAACTACAGGCCCCAATGTATACATACTATCCATGAGGTTCAACTACAGGCCCCATTGTATACATACTATCCATGAGGTTCAACTACGGGCCCCAATGTATACATACTATCCATGAGGTTCAACTATGGGCCCCAATGTATACATACTATCCATGAGGTTCAACTATGGGCCCCAATGTATACATACTATCCATGAGGTTCCACTACTGGCCCCAATGTATACATACTATCCCTGAGGTTCAACTACGGGCTCCAATGTATACATACTATCCCTGAGGTTCAACTACGGGCTCCAATGTATACATACTATCCATGAGGTTCAACTACTGACCCCAATGTATACATACTATCCATGAGGTTCAACTACGGGCCCCAATGTATACATACTATCCCTGAGGTTCAGCTACGGGCTCCAATGTATACATACTATCCCTGAGGTTCAGCTACGGGCTCCAATGTATACATACTATCCATGAGGTTCAACTACGGGCCCCAATGTATACATACTATCCATGAGGTTCCACTACGGGCCCCAATGTATACATACTATCCCTGAGGTTCAGCTACGGGCTCCAATGTATACATACTATCCATGAGGTTCAACTACAGACCCCAATGTATACATACTATCCATGAGGTTCAACTACAGACCCCAATGTATACATACTATCCATGAGGTTCAACTACGGGCCCCAATGTATACATACTATCCATGAGGTTCAACTACAGACCCCAATGTATACATACTATCCATGAGGTTCAACTATGGGCCCCAATGTATACATACTATCCATGAGGTTCAACTACAGACCCCAATGTATACATACTATCCATGAGGTTCAACTACGGGCCCCAATGTATACATACTATCCCTGAGGTTCAGCTACGGGCTCCAATGTATACATACTATCCATGAGGTTCAACTACGGGCCCCAATGTATACATACTATCCATGAGGTTCAACTATGGGCCCCAATGTATACATACTATCCATGAGGTTCAACTACGGGCCCAATGTATAAATATTATTCATGAGGTTCAACTACGGACCCCAATGTATACATACTATCCATGAGGTTCAACTACGGACCCCAATGTATATATACTGGGGTGATTCTGGTTTGCTTGTTAAGCCGCGAAGCTCACAGTGTACCAATCACCAGAGATGCCACCCACGGCCCCACCAAATACCTGCCCCCCACACCACTGCCGATTCCCCTCAGTACAACGCGAGGGCATATGTCTTCGCTACACATCCCCTCGGATGCCTCTACTGCAGGAGAAATCATTTGATGGTTGCCTATCATTGAATGATTTCTCCTGCCTTTACAAATAGATGTCAGCTGACGTCTAGGCGTAGATACATTGTAGATGCCTCCTTCTCGGCAATCCTGATGTATGTCAATTGTCATGTCAATCAATTAAACCTGTTTACCTATTGACTTTCTGTTCCTGTCAACCTAATGCATGTTGACCATAGGGAGTCAACCTATAGACGAGGAGAGGCTCCAGAGGGGGGTTCTAATGCTGGTAAAAATTCAAACAGAGGAGCCGCACCCACTGCCACCAACTGTCATTCCAAACGAAATTACTGTCAGTTGGTGTGAATTTTGATCTGTGCTGCAGCCCCTCCACTGGAGCCCCCACTGCTATGGACTATCTATCTGTTGACTCTTGACCTATAATCTCGATGCCAAAAAGAAAAGAGACCTCTATGTTGACAATTGCACCGGTGGTGAAGCAATGCCAACTCACTGGCCGATCATAGAGATGAGCGCCATTTTCAAAACTGTTCAGCGAAATATTATCCTTATTTGCCTGTGATAAACTATTCCCAGTCCAATCCCAACCACAAAGCACATCTGAATGAAATATGTACAATTTTGCACAGAACCCAGAAAACATTTTCACCAATTTAGGTGTTGTCACCTGAGTAGATTAACAGGCTGTACATGAGCAGCGAGTCGGCGAACTGCTGTTTGAGGTGTTCATACTTTAAAATCAAAGATGGGGGGCGGGGGTTTCGGCAAGTATATTTTTCGTGAAGAATAACTGACTTTATATCCAGCTCGGAGACTGACTAATGTGACTTTGTAAATGTCACACTGTGTGAGACTGAGGTAGGTGTTACTTGGAGTCCTGCATATGTTTTTCATTTAATTAAAACTGTTACATCCTAATTAACTATCTGTAGTAAAACATCACACTGTTTCACCATTGTCAATTTTGTTATAACCGTTGCCACAAGTTTTGTTATCTTACTGCTTCCACGGCCCATATATACCTTTTTTTAAATAGATGAGGTTATCCATCTTTTCCATCAAAGTTCTGGCTGAGAGAAGAACAGAAATCACTAAACGTCAAACACATCACCTGTGTTCCATCACCTTCAGAATCCTTAAATGTGCTCTACTGAGTGCACACTCTGCTTGTAACAAACTAACCCCCACCCATGTCCTCTTACTCTCTAACAAGCTGATGATAACGGGTGCAAGACGGGGTCCCGACAGTAGGGATCCCGACAGGCATTCCCCCGACGTCGGGATCCCGACTGTCAAAACACCTACAGCCGGGTTCCCGATGGCCACCCGATATTTTCCTTCGTGGGGGTCCATGACCCCTATAGAGGGAGAATACAATAGGTGGCCCGCATGGGGCTTTGTTGCGCTCGCCATGCTGTCTGGGTCCGGCCAGTCAGGATCCCGACGTCGAGATAATGACTGTCAGGATCCCGACTGTCTACCCCTATACCACACCCGATGATAACACGGCTTACATAGGCTGACATTGACCCTTCTGCTCCCCTTTCATATTTGGGTCTGCAATTTATCAATACGACCAAGCCATGAAGCAGGTACAGTGGTGGAGTTACTGTAAATGCTCCTTCCAATATTTTTCAGTTGTGCTGTTTTAATGTTCCATCTTGTACACATTGTCTGATTTTCAATGCACCATTTCTCCTTTCTGCATGTTGCTGTGATCAGTCAGTCTCTTTGGACCACATCAACAATTTCTCCAACATTTCTCAGTTTTGATCCCTGTATGTTTTGAGATCCCAACAATCATTTGGGTGACTTGAATGCCCCTAGTGATTATTTACATTTCAGCCTCTCCATTGTGAATCCAAACTACTCCCTCTAACCTGCCACAACCTGCCACCCGACTTTCTTCGGGTGGCACTGCCAGGGGTGAACTGGTCTAGGTGGCATTTTTCCTGCCATGATGGGCCAACAACAGATCTTATTTTATCTATGCAGCTAATGCCGTGCACCATATCCTAAAATAGTATTGGCTCTACAGAGCAGCAGAATCAATAGTGTACCAGGGAACAACAGGGGGAAAGACATTGGCCTCAAATTAGTTTCTACAAGACCTGGAGGAACTGCCTTGACTTGTCAGAAAAGCTTCAGAAGGAGACAAAGAGTCATCCTCACAGCCGAGTGCAGTGATCCCAGGCATCAGGACTATAGGCTGATGGAGACTTGTGCATCCCAACACCCAGAACCAGTGGTGGATCCAGTGGTGGGTCTGCAGAGCAATCAAAAAATCAAATAGTTATGCCACACCAACTGCCACCACAAAAGCTACCAATCATCGCTGGCCAGGAATCACTGGCAGTAGGTGTGGCTGTCCTATTTGAATATTGGACCGCACTGCAGCTCCACTCTGGAGTTGCCCTGTCTGGGACCATTTTCACTTTCCCCTTCCATCAATAGTAGCTACAACACACAAACACCTCCTGATTCCTAAAAGCTGTCTACTCCATTATCTCGGAACAAGAGCTGGATTACATATTAGCCAATCTAGGCTCCTGCCTAGAGGCCCAGATTACTGTGACATTGTTTTAATATGTTATATTTTGACAAATAGATGGAAGAAGCAATATATTGCCCCACAGGGTCTCTGTACCAAATATTTATTTTTTGCCTGGCCCATCCCTTTTACTTCCCCTATCTTGTGTGTCATGCCTGAACTCCTCTGGGTCCAGTGATGTAACAATGGCAATGCAGCACAAGTAGTGGCTTGGGGGAGTGGTTGCAGTGCGGGTGCATGGTCTCTGCAAATTCCAGTAGGTCTAGCCATATTGAAACGGCTGAAAATGTCCCTACAAAAATGGCCACTGCCTTAGAGGAGACAGATGCTAGACAGTAGAGGTTCTACTGGACAGATGGATAGATGCTAGAGGCCCTACTGGGCCTCTGCACGGAAGTAACAGATTCAGGGTAGTGATATATATTTTGCCCCTGGTGTGTGTGTGTGTGTGTGTGTGTGTGTGTGTATATATATATATATATATATATATATATATATATATATATAGTCCAAATAGAAATCGCACAATGCTGACCAATCCAAGTGAACCGTGCCAGGTCATATATATATATATATATATATATATATATATGGGACAGGCACACACACGTTTCTAGTTACACCACTGTCTGTCTCTTGTGTTTTTCCTTCATGAGCCGGTTCAGCATACATGAGCTGCGGTAGGCCCCTTGGGTAATGTAGTATGCCACTGCTACTGTATGCCCTTGGCATCATATTAGCAGCATGCAGCATACAGTGACAACTACAGAATGAGCAATCGGCACAGAGTCCCGGTCAGTGACACCGGCCAACGTCAACGACAAGTTCACCTTGCAGTTCCGCGGTTTACCAATCTTCATCCGTGTCAGCGATAATTCCTGATATTAGCAATAATAGTAATTTGTAAGCTCAGAGGAGTCATTTCAAAGGACTATACTGATCCTATCCGACTTAATTTCAGCAATGTCATGAGTCGGAACAGATCGCTATCAAATCTGTCATGCTTGTCATAACACGGCTCTTAAATAGGAGATATCACTACCCAAGAGATATTTCTGCTAAGGAACTATGCTGTTTAATGGTGTTTAACATATCCTTCCACATTGCCAGAACGAGCTCTTTCTAGCAGAGACAACTGTCATTGTGTGTCGGGTCTCACTGTCAGGTCTGATAAGTGTTCTCTGTCTTCACACTTCTGAACTTTTATTCTTGCAATATGCAAATGGTATAATTAGCAGCAATATCAGGAAATGCAGGAGATGTGTATGCTCGCACTGAGAGCGCTTCTACGCATTAGTTACATGTGAAGGATTCCTGAACTCATTGTTGGAATGATGATGTGCTCAGCGATGGAATGAGGGGGGGGGGGGGTGGCAAGGATTCACACTTTGTTGTGATACCCGCTGGCAGTAAAGAGAGTGCATCGAGATGCTCGTCCCTTCGGTGCGGAGAGACTGACAGCTCCAATCATCAATGGGATGGATTTTTCTTTATTTTTTCCCGGCAAAGCTCAGCGATTCCCCAGGAAATTCATCCATACAAATTCCAAAAACAAACACAAATGTAATCCGCGGCTTGCGGGGCAAATAGCTGCTAAGACTGATATTATGCCATGTTACATTGTATTTTCTCAAAAAGAGGAAAATGTAGCAGAGATGTTCCAGGAGGGTCACTGGGCCAGATTCTCTAAGCTTCAGAAGTGATAAAATGGAGAGTGATAAACAGCCAGCCAATCAGCTCCTGCCTGACATTTTTCAAACACAGTCTGTGACATGGCAGGTAGGAGCTGATTGGCTGGCTGTTTATCACTCTCCATTTTATCACTTTTGAAGCTTAGAGTCCTTAGAACCCCCTAAATAGGTGGTTCCTAATATCATGTATTGTATATTGTATCTGACTACCTAGAACTTCTTTTTGGAAGGGGTAAGGCCCAGACGCTGGGACAGGTGCTAGTTTGCTGAGAGCATCTTGTGCATGTTAGCGCAGTTCATGCTTTGTAAAGGACGCACATAAGTAATGCAGCGACCAACGCATGTCAATCATTTCTTGTTACTGCAGCGGTAAGGTGGAGCCCTTATGCAGGAAGAGTATCTACGGAATGGTAACCAATCACGTAGCGTCAGAGGGTAGTGCACTTATTGCATTTTCCAGGCTGATCGTTTGTACAAAGCATACTGGTGCAAGAGCACCCTGGTGATCACGACGATCCAAAAATTGTATACAGATCATTAATAGTGCGACGCAATGTGCATAAGACTTACAGGCAGATGTATTAAGCCTGGTGAAGTGATAATGGTGTGATAAAGTGGAAGGTGATAATGCACCAGCCAATCAGCTGTTTTAAAAACGACAGTTAGGAGTTGATTGTCTAGTGCTTTATCACCTTCCACTTTATCGCTTCACCAGGCCCTCATTCTGACTGGTGCTCAAGA